>NC_053420.1:500000-800000 GCF_016859285.1 Xiphias gladius | reverse complement strand
AGCCCGGTGAGGCCCAACTGCCGGCGTCGCCGATATAACCGCCATCTCCCCAGCCTGTCCGGATTTATTTAGCCCCCTGCAGCGGATCCTCCGATCGCATGTTTATGATTGTTACCATGACGACGACGACGGCCCAGAGTGCCTCCCGCTGGTTCGCTCACACGGGTCGTGTCCGTAGGGACCAATAGGATCGTTCTGGTTGGGCTTTGAAATACTTCAAGTTCAGCTCCGTCTTCTCCTTCTCTGTCTTCTTGTTCACTTCAGTCCTCTTTTGTTATGTTTTTAAAGATAAAGATTTGATTTAATTGTTTTGTTTTGTTTTTTTTGCTGGCAGCGAGGGGAAAAAAGACTTTTTCATTTGCTTCCTCTCTCAGCTTAAACACTACTCATTAGAATGTGATAAGTATAAAATATTGAGTTTGTGGTGGCAGGTCGTTGTGAGGGCAACAAGTTCAACAGACCAACACAAGCAATTCAGGAGAACTTTTGTCTTTTAGTTAGTGGTTCTGCTGCTTCCTCATATTGTTTTTTGGTTGTTTGGCAGTAGCTCAGTCATACATGTAGTTGGCGAGTTACCTGATAACACGTACGCTCCGGTACGTGCGTTAGAACCCTGCATCAAACCGACGTTTTCTGAGTGAGCGCTGCCGTCACACTGATGCCGCCAGCAGCAGCTCAGACGGAATATCTGACCCAGTAAATCTCAAAGATTGGGCAGCGCAGAGGTCGGTGCCGTGGCAGCGATAACTCACCGGGATGAGGCGACAACCAGGGGGTCCAGAGGAATCAGGCAGAGTACGGGTCAGACTGTGGAACGGCGGGTTATTTTCGTACACAGCAATATTCGGCGCTGGATACGTGTTTGTACTGTAAATATTTTTCTATAAAGCTCACATTCGGCATTTTTCTTCAACCCACCCTACCCACTATTATACCATTATTAACGGCCCCCACCCAGTCTCAGTGCGGTCCACTTCGCCTACAGCAAACTCCTGTGACGGCCTGTCGGATAAATAAACAGTAGTTCAGTTATAAAGCCCTCTCTCCTGACCCGCTGCCGACATGGCTGTCAGCTCAGTCAGTCGAGGTGGATTTGTTCTGCTATATCCAAAAAGTTTCAGCTCGGTTTGATAAAAGGAAGTTTACAAGTTCAAAACAGCAGCTTTCATTTGGGAGTAGATAGTCATTATGTGAATTTTATCAGATATTTCTATCTTTTTCACTTTTGTTTAATATTTTCAACAACTGCGTCTCGGTTAAAGGAGAGGAGCTGGGAATAAATTGCTGTTTGCTCTTACGCTGACATCGCTTTAAGAATAACACATAATGTCCCCAAAACTCGACTCAAATGACAGACAAACCAGAGGAAACGCAACATTTGTGTCTCAAACAGCGACAGACTCACGGAACCGCAGTCACAGTACTTGGCCCTGAAAATCTCAGACTCTGGTCTCTGCAGTCTGTGGCAGTGATAATTCACCGAGATGACATGTCACAACGGTCTGACACTCATTACGTCACACTGTCAGCGAAATCCCTGACCCAGAAAATGTCAGTCAGTTTCTCAGTGAACACGAACTGCAAAACCAAACTCCAGAGAGGTGAAGTCGCTAAGCTTTGTTTTCCACTTTCTGGAGTTACTCGTTATTTCTGTCACGGGTTTTCTCTCTGGCTTTGTTTCTCGCTTTATTTTGTTTTATTCATTTATTTATTTATTTATTTTTTGGGGGGGGGGGTTGTTGTCATCAATGCGGTGAATTAAAATTTGAGCTCTGTAATTTTAGCCCATATTTGTTTCGATCAGCTCCTGTCTGCAGCGTAGCCATGGGTGTACAGGCAACTGTCACTGGCTCACTGAGATACTGAAGGAACTTAAAAACCTCATGATCCTCAGGTCGGTTCTGTCTCTGTGATTTCTAATCAGATTTACGGAGGTTTATTCACAATGGACATCAGAGATAATAATATCATCAGAAAGCGCATGTCACCCCCAATCTACAAATATGTGTTTTCATGTCTGTGTGTTCAGATTCAAAGAGTCTGATTTTGACACAAATTGTGGCGATTAGGAGCGAAGCGTTAAGTGTAGGCACCTGACTCGCAGCGGCTCCAACAGCCGCCATGTTGGTGATTGGTCAGATCCGAGCACCTGCATGCACTTGTCACCTTCCCCTGACGCGGTATCTTTGCCCCGTGTCTCTGCTTTCAAGTCCCTGGCATAGAACCGATATTTTGTTTATGTTTCACACTTCTCACTCACTTTGAAACAAATAAATCACACTGTAAACCAGGCCTGGTAAAGCCTGCTGTCAAAACATTGCTTTTGTGTAGTGGAGCTACTTACAGTAATTAGCTTTTCTATTATCTGCATCATTTGGAAAACACAGGCACAGCATTTTGGAGACGCACATGGTTTGAATAATGATGGATGGATTGGTGTAGAGTTGCAGCTGAGATAGGCATCTGTTTCGGGAATGCAGTTATTTTTAACAACACGCTGCAGCAGGCTGACTCCGAGTGAACGTTGTGTTTTAGCCCCTTAGCAGAGCATGTTAAGGAGTCTGGGCACAGCGAAAGGCAACTAATCCTCCAAATTATAATGACAGAATACACTTCTTGTCATTTGTAACTGCAGGACAAAATCATTTGTCAGTGCCTGCCAAAACCGTTGAATATCTCTGGTCAAGTTTCCATCCAAATTTAGTGCAAATTTTAACCAAACTTCCAGCAACAAAATGTGAGCGAAGTCTCGTTTCCCTCCACTGCTGCTGTGTGACATGTTTCGTCCCATGTTTTGTGGACATTGTGTCACTTTTCCAACCCTGCTCCCTAGAAATAATGCATCTATACACCTAGACTGCGACAGCAGATACGTTTTGAAGGAAATTCAATTGCGACTGGATCACGTTTTATATTAACATCATAAGGACATGTAGTTAATTTACTTATTAGACAAGACACAAATACGTTGATCCTGAACGTATCAGTCAAATGTTCACAGACGACGTGTTTGTTTTCCACCAGAATATCTGATCCTGTAGCGCAACATCCACCTGTGGAGACTCCAGCTGGTTTACGGTTCTGCTGAGACTCTCGCAGCACCTGGTTCAGGTCCGGGAAAGATCCTGGTCTGGTTTAATACAGAAACAGTTCACAGTGACTTCAGACACAACCTGTTTATTTACATTGAAACAGAACCACCATCTTTCCCAAACCTGAACCAAAGAGCTGTTGTTTCCTGAACCTCAGACAGGACTCTGGATGTGGACCTGGTCTCTGGTGAGACAGTCGTGCAGTTTGTAGGCCCAAGAACTGTCGTCATGTGGCATTATGGGATGGGAGCCCTGTGAAATGTGATGAGGTGTGATGGTAACATGCTGAAACTGTGGAATAGGTTCATTAACATGCCTGACGATAAACTTATTTTACTGGGATTGTTCAAATAACTGGAGAGTTATTCTCTAGATTTGGTTTAAGCTTATATCTGATATATCTGATCTAATATGTTTGACAAATGTATACAGCACCAAGTTTTGGTTTGCTTTCTTTTGGTATAATCCTGCCTCTGAGGGTGATATATATAAGTAGTGCAGTTGACCCCTGAAGCTCTATGGCACACGAGTGAAAAAAATTCCTTTATTCATTCATAATAAGGGTTGTGCGCCTTGCAAAACACACAAGTATGAGTCAGTTTCAGTGTTCTGACAGATATCAAGCCAGTCATCATGCAGACAAGAGAGAAATCTGAATATCTAAACGAGAGCAGGGAAACCCGAGTTGTGCTGCACGTTCATATAACAGTCTGTTCTTTGTGCTTATCAAACAGTAGTGGGGGTGGTTGTTATTCCGTTCAGTGGCACCTCTTCTCCTCAGGACCCCGAAGACAAACTCAGATCTGACATTATATGCTCCTTAAAGTAGGCTAAGTCCCATCAGGGATTCTTTTAAATTAAGATCAAACACCGTGTTCGCCCTTGAGGTTACATCCAGCTGCAATTATTGTTGAACCTCCACTTTTTCAAATGTATGCCCTGCATCCTGTTGCACTAATGCTTCTTTCTAAAGAGTAATTACAAGGACATTTCTAATTTAGTTCTCTTTCAAGCTGGGGGGGGCAGAAATAATCTGCCCTTCAGTCAGACACAATTCAACGTTACTCATTTGTTCTGTGTAGCTTTGAGGAGAGAACAAGCTGGTTCCAGAACTGATGGACAGTAAATGCATGTACACAAAATAAAAAAAAATCATGACATCACATCCTTGAAATAGTGTTAGTTTTTCTGATTTTATTAATCATCATCTCAAATAAGGAAATCTTTAAATAGATGGTGGCAGCACAGCTGTCCCTGTGCGGCCCATAGAGACTGGGACTGAAAATCAGCCTCTGTGCTCATCAGCCATAGTATGTTGAGAGAGAGCTGTCGTGGCTATGCCCTAGTTTTAGCATCCACACTGCCTTTCTGTTACACTGAAGGAATATGCAGTTGGTGAAAAATGCATTAGTGATGCAGCAGATGTACGGCTGATTTTTTTTTTTCCTGGAGAAAATCTCTAATTTCAGTGACTATGTATGACAGATGCAAAGCTGGTGGACAACTACAGCGCTACAGGCACGGTGTCGACAACAGTGATAATAAAATAAAAACCCTTTAACTGGATCAGGAAAATAACAAATTACATTAAGCTTGGTTATTGTGTTTTCCATAATAATGGTAGTGTCACAAACACTAGAACCCTGTTGGGTAACCCTCTGTATAACGACTTAAAATTGTTGTTAGCGTCCTTTATAGATACCTGATACTTTCGGATTGATAACTGTAGTATTTGCATCTTTACTACAAAGAGCTCTAAGCTTTCCTACCTTATCGTTGAATGATGTTCAGTTCTGCTACCTTTTTACAATTATATTAACGGTTAATTCACATACAGATTAAATTATCTCTTTAACCTGAAAAATTTAGCTCATAGAACTTTTACCAATGCGCATTAATCAACATCATTGTTAACGTGCCAGAGCTAGCCAAAAGCCTCATTTTCAAGTGTTGTCATCAGGCCAGATGTTAAATGAGCCATTAAAACAACAATAAAACGCACAACATGTGAAATGACCAGACGAGGAAGCAGGCGAACGCATGACGTAGCTGAGCAGGATAAAAAGCTCAAAGGAGTAAGGCAGCGTCATGCGAAGTGGTTAATACAGAACAATGGGGAGCAGGAAAACAGCGCAGACAGTTAAACCCTGATGACATTACAGACAAAAAGCCAAGCCAGTGAGAGCACAGGAGGAAAAATGCAGTGATGAGGCACGATGACAGGTCTGGCTGCTTTCTAAAGAAGTTTAAAGGTTACATGCAAAGGAACAGTGGGAGTCACTATATCCTGTATCCAAACTGTTCAAATCTTCAGCTAAAAGTAACGGATAAATGGTTGAACGAATGCATGTCCAATTGTATGAAAAGAATATTGTAAAAATACCCATGTTTTATAGTTAATTGTGTTAAATAACATCCAGTTTAACATCAGTTCCAATGAGCACATTTTGAAGATGGCAGCTGATGCTATTGAAGGGTTAATAGAGTTCATCTGACAGGGCCGTGGGGGTGCGCCTGATAAAAAAGGTGGTGAACCAGTGATGTACCTTATCACACGCCCTGCTTGTTATGCAAAGCCAACTGAGAGCTCTCCGGTGAGAGACTGCCTCAGATGAAACGTCTGCCCCTGGCAGGAGGGGGCCGACATCTTCAGGCTCCAGCAGCTCACTAACTCTCCTCCCAGAGTCGCTCGGTGCAAAAAGGCTATTGGCCCGTCTCACAGCTGGATCACATCACTGACTGAATGATGAATTACATCTCCCACCGTAATGGACTCTTTTCAAGTTTTATTCTGTTGTCATCAGTTCTGTTTTTCTCTCTCCCCTTAACCACCACCTCGTTTACAAAAGAATAAGTCGGCCCCTCAGCCCCCGACGTCTCCCACTCCGTTGACTCGGAGCTCCATGCAAAGAAAGTTATAGAGGTTAAGATCCTAATTTTAGCCTGTCAGAAATTATTAAAATGTATGCGTCAATGACATCATCAGAGGGTGTCAAGGACATCTCACCAGTGTCGGACAGAGAGCGAAGGCTCGACTGCCTGTCATTCTGAAGACAATGCTTATAGGGAGAAAAGGGAGATGATTAAGTACAGTTCTTAAGAAAAAGGACCACTGTCCACCACTGTGAAGATCTGATTGATAGAGTGGAGGAGACAAAGCGGTCTACAAGGAAATAAATGAAGGCTGAATCGATTGCTAATGCTTTTGTTGAAATATTAACCATTTTTCATTCTGGAGTGATTTGATAACAATAGGGTCATAAAATGTACATCACAGAGTAGGCTTGGTCTTCCAGTTCACCGTCTTCCAAAGCTTCCTCTGACTGGATCTTAAACCATAGATCATCAAACCACATTATAAGCCATCTACATGCGCATCTAAGATTAGAAAAACCGTGAGAACACGTGATGTGATTAATGAGGTCAATAGGCGTCTCCATTCCGATTTCTGCTGGCTCAGGCTGTGTGATCGTGTTCACATTTGTCCAGAATCCAACATTTCATTTCATTTCATATCATCTGTGATCGTGAGATCTCTGATTGTGTGAACCTCAGCTGGAAAGTACCAGTCTGGAAAGCTAAACCACCTGAAACTTGCGACATACCCACTGTCAACTTTCCATGGTGAATGGATTAATATGCTGAAGACGGGTACTGACTTTCTGAGATCATCATAGCCACATCTGGGATTTAATCAGCCTTTGTGTTGCGTCGTGTGTTAATGTGTTTGCTCTATTTAAGTGTAAATCTTGATATTTGACACTCACTTCCATTACTTTGTGGAATAAACATAACTACTTGATGTTTATTACCTAAATTATTCATTGCGGATTCTCTCCTGCCATTTCAGCCTAGATGTCTACATTGACCAGAGTATCTGACACAGTAGTTGGTCTGACGGTTACTTATGAGTGGCGTCATTTCCAGTTTTTCCTGACAGTCTCAAATGGTTTTTCCAAGGCACTGGTCCAAAACGAGTATTATTCTTCATACATAAAAACAGACTAGGTCAAAATGCGAGTACTACAAATGTTCACTTTTATGCTGATGATACTGTGACTTCCTGCTCTGCTCCTACACAAATGTGGGCTTCTTAGAAACTTTGCTTCGCAAATCAGTCTCCGCATGACTTGAGGTTTGTTCTTGTTGCTGACAAAACTGAATTTATTTGTCACAAGTAGTAAAGACCTCACTTACCATCGTACTTTTGGTGTTTCGGTTGGATGGTTCTCAGCTTAACCCAATGGCATACTTTTATTTATGAAGCTGTTCTCGGGCCTTTCTCTTTACGGTATGTGACAAAAATGCGTGCCTGGTTCTGCCCATATCTTCCAGGACTTATGGCCTGATTAATGTATCGTGTGATGGTTTTTATAATTATTGGTTTGTTGTCATATTTCACATGACTTTATAACTTCTATTATTTGTCTTGTAGTTTTTTTTTCTTTTTGTCTCTTCTTTTTGAAGTCTGTTTATCCTCGTAGTTAATGTAATTGGAAACCTACACACCACCTTCCAAACGTCTAAGCCCCATGTAGAGCTGTTTCTGGTGATTCAGAACTCTTTCCAAAAATGTTATTGCCATACGGAAAGGTTTGTTTTTGTCTTGGCATATGTTTGGGCAGTGATGCACAAGGCAACATTTTGAGCTGCATTAACTGGCAGGAGCGGCCGAGGTACAGCCTCAGCAGAGTTTGTTTTTAGCACACAGAAGGTGCCAGGAAGACACTTTTGGACTTAGATGATTTTTTGTTGCTTGGAAGGTTGACAGTCTCCTGTACATCATTTATCTGCTGAGTTTTACATGTTATTTGCCTTATTGCCAACAGCGGCAGATTGAAGTCACTTTTGAGGAGGTCAACTTGTCCCACTTTAGATGCTCGACATGAAAGCAACGATTTAAGTGCAGAACCGATAAGCAGATAAACACTCATACATTAGGAAACCACTTGTTTATTGTGATTCTTCACACATGACTGCTGCTGTCACCTTCAACGCTTGCACGATCTGCTCTGTGATTGGTAAAGCCGCATGAACAGACCTCCTTTGTTTTGTTGACCTGTTTTTCACTGCCTTTCAGGGTTCGATGCCTACTTCACGTCACGGACTCTGGAGAACAACAGGAGGAACGTGTGGTTTGCTGAGTACTGGGAGGAGAACTTCAACTGCAAACTGATGAGCTCCTCCAAGAAAGACGAGAGCAGCAGAAAGTGCACAGGTAAGTTTGTATTTATGTGTGTGTGTCGATAATAACTGACTGCAAGGTTTAGACGTGTGCTCTCTTGAAAACACTGTATTGCTTCAATCTACGTCTCGAAATATGTGCAGACAGTATGTGTAGTGGTACAATAAAGTACCCCAGAGCTGTTTTGCGAGGGGTGCGATCATTTATTCACTAAGTCTGTTTCCATTTTGTTTTTACCCAACCACAAACTTTTCCGCCTGCTTGTCTCAGCACAATGGTCTATGTAAATAGACTACAGTGGTGCTGACGCAAAGGTAGAGTGTTCAAGCGGAGAACAAACCGAGTGACCCTAGAAACTACCACAGAAAGCGTGGGAGGGAGGCCAGTCTGAGCTCACTAGCAGGTAGAAATTATGCGTTTCACACCTTTGAGTCCACTACAGCCCTGAGCTAGAGACCAAAGGATTACTCGGAGAAAGAAGAGATCCCGGTGTCAATACCCCAGTTCTAATGAACACTGTCATTGCATATTGACTTTTTGCATACACTTGGTCCTTTTTCTCGCTGGGAAAGTATTGCTGCATTTGCAGTTGTAAACAGTAACTCATAAGTCTATATGGTCTACAGTCGATAATGCATAGCAATTAGTGCCCCGATATGATAGCGTGAACAGACCTTGAACACTAATTAACCTGTTCTATTACCAGTATTGACTGAAGCCACAAAAGAACTTATTATCTTGTCTCACTTATTTTTCTTTAGATTTATCTCATTGCATTTCTGTTACCTCTCACCCTCCTTTATCATTTCCTGCTCTGAGTAAGGATACTTATCTGATTGATATTTCAAGATATGAACTTTACAAATAATCATATGCCTTGCTAAATCAATTTACAGAGCCTAATTATCATCACAGTTTCCATTTCCCTGTAGCTCTTTGTTCTCCTTTCTTTGCTGTGACTCCCCTTTCCTTCACACGTTAGAATTTGAACCACAGAGACGCTGGGATCATCTGTGCCCCCCAGAGCTAAAGCTTTAATTGCATAATGTAAGCGACTTCTTTGCCACTTCAGGATGATTGACTCCCTCTGTGCCCTCGAAGCAGCAGGCATGGAGACAAATCAGCAGCATTTATTGCATGAAACCACCCTAATGGAATGAAATACAACCAAACTCACTGTCTGGTTTACACTCATGTCACTCCCTGCTGCATCTTTTTTTTTCCTCTATTTGGAAAGAAGTGAGGTATTATGATAAGATAGGATAATACCTGTAACTTGACATTAAGCTTGTCTTTAGTTTTTAGTGCCCCGACCTTTATCAGTATTGGATCAGGTGTCAACTCAGATTACAGCAACCCTTCACATACCGCCAGGGTTTCAGAGTCTTGTCCTGGGTAACGTCCGCAGGGGATTTGACAGCGATGCTGATCATTCCCAGTAACTACACGTTCCCAAGTGTGGGGGTTTTATGCATGGACAGATTATGGGACAGCGGGCCCCTGAGCAACGACGTGTAAAAAATCGCACCCTGCTCCTACACAGGAGCAAAACACACAGATTGAAAGAGTCACAAACCGTTATTTTTGCTTCTCGCTGTAGTTCACATCTCTGCATTTGTTTAGTGTCTCTTTGTAGTTGTTTTGAGCCTCTCTGTAGTCATTTTGTGAATCTTTGTAGCAGCCGTGCATCTCTTTGTCTCTTCCTGTGAACTTCAGTATTTGGTGCACAATGAAGAGGGCCCCCTGGCCCTCTTGGCCCTTGGGCCCGTCCAGTAATTCATCCATAATTTTGTGGGTTTCGAGAAAAAGAAAAAACGTACAATTTGAAAGATGGAAGATTTCAAAGAGGTGCCATAAGACAAGCTATCGGAGTTGGTAAAAAGAAAAATGAGTGCCGGTATTATTTTCAGGTATGACGCCACCTCTTCACTATTGAGCTGCTTACATGTAACTACATCACTTGAAACCAGAAAGTGACTGTGGTAGCTCGTCGTGTTGGTGCGTTTCTCGGTGGAGCTCTGTGGAAACCCAGCGTGTCAGTGGTGAGCACTGCTGCCTCCTACCAAAAGGTTCCACATCTCTGCCCTTATGGCATCTGTTTGGTTCATCATCAGAAGGGCGGTTTCTAACTGCGCGCTGAAAGAGGGCCGTCTGCCCAAAATGTCCGAAGGTTACAGGTCAAAGAGGAAACGTCTGAAGGAATTGGTTTAATTGGAGGGGTGTCCCATAGTGATGGTTTTTGCATAAATTCTGTTTGTGTGTGGGGTTTGTATGGATTTCCTTTCCAGTTTCTTCCGGTCATGTTTGGCCAAGGGAGAAATTAAATCCAACAGACCCGTTTAAGCAAAATGAATAGGTCATAAAGTCTTTTTATTCCAACATATATGAAAGATACACATTTCTGGATCGGCATGTGTCCTCTTGCATGGATGGAGGATTGCATAGTTTTATCTGTAATAAGGAATCAAAGTGGTGCTAATGCTTCCTAACATCAGGACCAAATGACCAAATACTGACAGGCTGACACACACTGCCAGCACGCGGTTTACAGTGGAGCAGGATTTCCAGTGTCCATTGAGAAATGTCCATAATTCTGTTCAGAAGTCAGAGAAAAAAGATGCCGCTCTTAACTTCAGGCAAGCTCATAATCATCAGCTTCAGACTCTTCTCCGGTTTCAGAGTAATCCGGGTGGGTGTTGTCTGCGCAGTGTGAACAGGATCTGCTCTCAGCCAAAGCAGCAGGTTAACCAGAAAGGGTCTCAACAGCTGGTCTTCAGCTCCCGGCAGAGTAGTTGTGGAGAATAAAGCATCACTTCCTCATGATCTCATATGGAAGCCTGACACTTTGGCGACTTGACATTCACAGAAACTGAAGAGCTCACATTTGTCAGTAGCTTTGTCTTGTTTTAAATCAACACTTAAGACCCATTTTAACATCCTTTTAAAATTGTGCAACAAGCTATAATGACCCTTTCTTTTTTTTTTGGACCAACTTCCTCCCATCATACACACAACTTTTAATTTTCCTCCAGTTTTTAAAGAAAAATCCTGACATATGTCCCAATGAAATTCTGACTTGTATTTCTCCACTGTTAAAACTTCCTGCTCTATTTCCACTATTCATTTCCACCTGGACCACGAACAGAAACACAACTTCTATCTAGCCTTTGTTTAGATTTACATTTCATGCTTTGTTAGTGTCTTATTTCGGTACATGTTTCAATTACAGATGTTATTTTGAATATTTGTGTGCAGAAAAAATAAGCATATGTCACTGAACGCAGAAAACAACTTCTGACAACTTCCTGGATAAATCCAAACGCAGATATTTTTGAAGAAAATAAACAGACACAGATGGTTCGATATTACTGGCTGTGGCCTTTCTGCGTTAGTGTCAGCTTCCCCCGGTTTCCTCCGGCAGCACAGAGGCGCAGATTCTAGACAAATCTGTGACTCCAGGCTGAACTGCAGGTGTGAATCTGAACGTGTGCTTGCCCTGTGTCAGACCTGTCCACGGTGTTTCCTGCCTCTCTCCCAGGGCATGCTGGGATAAGCTCCAGCCCTCTGTGACCCTGAACAGGATGAATGGACGGATCTGTGCCACCTAGAAAATAGTCCACACGCTCATACGAGCGCTGTAGGAAAAAAAAACAGTGCTGTTTTATGAGGAGTCCTCGTGATGCTGAGTCTGTAGCGACACACATCGCCGTCTCGCTCACTCTCGGTGAAGAGCAGTCTATCAGTTGTTATTGCCGTAATGAACCTGCCACATGCTGTAGAATTGGACTGGCCTTCAGTGTGTTTAGAGGAGGTTAATCAGTGGCTATTTTACAATCAACCGTTTGTCACACTGAGTGGTTTTATGTTGCTTGATTGCACTGGCGTTATCCTTTTGAAACCATTAAAGTAATTATATTTGCCAATGTGGTGACATTTTTGTATTGTATTAATGTGTTTATGACCTTGACTCTCAGGGGTTAAGAACTCAAATATCAAATTATTTAAATATACAGTGTGTGATTTCCGTAATTCAGGATGCAGTCGGGACTGTTTGGCTTGCAAAGTATGTGACACAGCGGGGCGTAGACCGCACCCGTCTGCTGACATTCAGTTTCAGTCCTGAAAATGTGCCCTAATCACCAGGAAACGATAATTAAAGACAAAAAAAACCAACGGATAATGATCCATAATGATCCTGAGGATCCTGATGGACTACAGGCCTGTGCTTGTTAGTAATGACGGGCCCCACTCACCTCACCCAAACACTCAGAAACAGTATTACACTCAACTTGGATTTCATAGGTCAGGCTTTCACAGTAAACAGATGTCATGCACAAGGACATACAATGAGATAAACTGAGAGGAATGACTGGAATAAAAAGTAAGTTAGAGTGCGTGTAGAGCTGCTTTAGCTCTGGCTGTCGTTACTAAGCGTCCTCCAAATGAAGGGACAGAACAAACTGTTGGTCCATGTCCCCCAGAAAGACAAGAAAAAAGCGTTTTCTGATCTGTCGCCCCACTGGGCAGTCATGGCTACAAGAACAAACGCATCTTTGTTAAACAAAAACAACACTGACTATTATAGGAAACAGCGTCTCTGTTGCTAAAGTCTGATGTTTTGTTGTTTTACAACAACATCGTGGTTTCAACTTGGCTTCTAGAGGGCGCTGTCACTCGAACCTAAACAGATATAATTTCTTAGGACAGTCTCTGTGGTTCAACCCAGACTATCACAATGTTTTAAAGTAATTCTTGAATCCTTATCTGTGGCAGGCAGAGACGTTTACAGAGATACTGATGATTAGCAGAGATCTGCAGTATCATAAGAACATTAACGTCGTTTCCACTGGACAAACCACAAACAAACATGAACAGCACCATGAAAATACTGTCGTAATATTCCCCCTGAACTCTGGTAGATGACTGTCAAACGGGGCACATTTCACGTTAAAAATACATGCTGGCAAGAAAGAAGAAAAAGAAAAATGTGAAAACACCCCCCATCCTCTGCCAAAGTAGCTTCGTCATGTCATCGTGACTGACAAAAGCTGCTTGGGTACAACTATGTCTGAAGCACCAGTGGGTCAGTTGCCATCATTTTGAGAGAGTGAAGTGGCTCCAGACATGTACCCACCCACGGAATCCCAAAAAGTGATCTTTGCTTGTAAAAAGTTGGTGACCACTGGCTTAAACTTTTACTTTTACTCTATGAAGGCTAAATGTTACCTTTACTTTAATACGGCGTGTGGATTATTTATGCCTATCCGCTGCTATCAATGAAAGTTAAAGACAGTCCCTGTTCATTTAGGATTGTACCATACAAACGAATTAACGTCTCTGTTCGGAAAGCGTGATACACATGGAGAAAGCGGATGAGGCACAGCAGGGTGGAAGCCACGCTGGCCTACAGATGCAGCAGCATTTCCTCAGGGTGACTTTTTTTTTTAGCTAACGTCCCAAACATAATTTCACTAAAACAACTAGGGCACCTATTTGAGTTATTAACCCATTTACCAGAACTAAAATTAATGTGACATCTGGTTCAAAGTATTTCACTCTCCAGCCACTGACGTTTTCTAGATCAGTTCACGTTATGTTTTTTTTTGTGCTTTTAGAAATTAACTGCATGCTGTCACTTACTAACAAACAGGAAATGACTACCAATCAGTCTAGTTATTCTTTTAGGTCACTTACTGTACCGAATGCTTATATATTCCTGTGAATTCAGAGGAACATTTAGACTTACAGTAAAAAATTCAGATATGATTGTCAAGTTGTTGCACCATTAAACTTCTTTCCCTAAAATTTGTTCTCTAATTTGTTAGACTGGCTCGTTTTTAACGGTAATTCTCTGATAACTAAAACTCCAAAGCAGCTGCTTTCAATTTAGCCTCGAATACAAATGATAATTTGCCGAAATTAGTTGTAAATCATTCTGGAGCAGTTCAACCAAACGCACACACCAGAGTCTCTTTGGTGTTTTGGGCCATTTAGCTAATTTCCATTACGGGGACTTAATTACCTGTAAACTGGAGCTTCACACAACATGAGCCTGTAAGAACCTGTTAAGTCTTGGTTTTAAGTTCTGCCCTGTTTCTCCACTATGTTTTACAAACCAGAATGTTTTCCATATACGTCGTCAAAAAGACAAAACACGAATGTCATCATTGTCATTGTCATGTTCTGTTTGGCAGGAGACTCAAGTTCAGTTGTGACACAGACAATTATGGAAAGAGTGACACTGATATCGATGTTGTCTGTGCTGAATTTGAATGTCAGTATCATTAAAATAAATGGAAGAGTCCAACCGGGTAAACAGTCAAATCTGTGGTTTGTACCTGCCCTCCAGAGACACATAGAGGCATTTTGTGATGTGAAACCCAGGACGACATTGTTTGTCTGTGTCTTCAAAACTGTTGCAAATCAAACGCTATTGTTTGGTTGGACTCGGTTAGGTTTAGGGAAAGATCGTGGTTTTGGTTAAAATGACCGCTGTGTCGAGGTAGGGGGTTTGTTGTCATGGTTACAAAAATAACCACATGGTTGAGGTCAGCGAATGATGGTGGTAAAGCACTGACTGTTGGTTGGAAACAGGAAACAAGCAGCCGTCTCCCGCGTAACATCCCTCTGATGTTTTGGCTCCGTCACTTAAAGAGAAACGAATGTAGTTTTGGGGCAGTTGCTGAAATGACTGATGGTGTCGTTCTTCTTCGGAGGACAGTCTCTAAGAGCCCCACCTGCCGTAGCAGTTTTGACAGAAAGGAGCAAAAAGAGAGAACACGAAACTGACCGCAGACCAGCTCCCGCACACCTGACCAGGTCCCCACAGAGCCGGCTAAGTCGTTCAGGACAGCTCGGCTGTGGTCCGTGCTCTCTGCTCCCAACCATCAACGAAAACATCCCACTGTTCAGCTTTCTCGTTCGGTGGCTTTGCCTCTCTACTCGGCGGAGAAAATATCTCGCTACTGGAAATATTACAGGATTTTAAAAACACCAACGCTGACTGAAGACTACAGGGGGGTGTAATTAAATTAGTAATTTACAGCACCGTGCAAACAATCTACAGTTTAGACCAACAAATGCAGCCCAACACACTGGTTTGATATTCAGAATCAGACTACGTCCCTCTCCAGAGGGAGCTGGGTGAAGTCTGACAAATGCCCCAGCATCGCTCGGGTTTCGAGGACTACGAGTCTGAAAAGTCACAAAATCTGGGGGTGTGGAGTTAGAGAGGTGAGTTTACCGAACCTCTGTGCCCCCCCGCCCTCCCACAATCTCTGCTACAGGCTCCAACATACATTATCACCTACTGGCGTAAGACACTGAAATCTACCACCAAACTGGCAGGTGTCCGGGTGCATTGTGGGTAATGTAGGCACCGAGTTTTGACAAGGAAGACGAATGTGTGGAATAAGATAGATGATATCTCTGGTTCTGCTGCTTTGATTCTCATCCAATTTCTGAACCTGTCCATCATGAGTCTGACAGTGTCTCAGGAGTTTAATGGGAAACCCCTGCAGCTATTACAGCCATTACATTCCTTCTCCCAGGGAACACCTGAAAAATCGGATTCAGTTGGACCTCCGGACAAGAACCAGAATTTAGGGTCAGGAACTGGCCCCCAAAGTGGGAGAGAACAGGGGAAACGAAATCAGGTCCAGAGACAATGGATACACCTAAAGTTACAGGTGGTCGTGTTTGTCCCTGGAGTGGAAAAGGCCTAACAGCCTGCAGTGAGAGAGTGAGGACAGTTTACAGACTACAGTAGCTGCTGGCAGGATACCGTTACGCTCACAGTCCTCTGAAGGCTGGAGTCGAGATAAAATTACGCCAGTGGGGTCCAATGGTGGTCCTGTTTAGTGTGTGTTTGTGTGTGTTACAGAGAGAAAGAGAGATACGAGCATAGAGAGGAGAGGGGACCGAGGGACTCCGTTTATGAGATAACATTAAGCTCTGGGTCCCTTTGCCACAGGCAAGGAAATAGAGAGCGGTAAGAGACTATAGTCAGGGCCTCCAGAGGCTTTGCTCTGAGAGGAAGAGAGATAGGAAGACTCCCATCAACGTTTGCTCAGAGCTGCAGCCACATGGCTGCAGATACCCGGGGTAATAATTGGTGCTGTCAGCACAGGGAGCTCTGTGATAGCTGAGCCGAGAACAGTCCGCTCCCTGAAGTTCAACCAAAACAGCGTCTAACAATGTCACGGGACCAGGCGCTCACAGGTCAGGAGGAGCCCTTTTAGAAGACTCCGTGGTTGTTATTGAGGACAACACTCAAGCGGAGCCGGAGTGGGTAGAGAACATCTGCATCTGGTGTCACCCCGGACTGCATTTCTGAGCTGGACAGGTCCAATACGTCCAAGTTATTGCGTCTTCACAACTGAGTTTTTCAGTTGCCAGGAAGAGTTTTATTTTATTTGTATTCACCACAAACACCTTTTGTAATTCAGAGTGGAATAGTTGAATCACACAGCAGTTGTCTATTTACATTTATGCTCCGGGGCTGGAAACTGACCTTTTCATTCACATACAGCACAGTAACAAGAACTACAAGTTATTTAAAGTAACTATATACTGTAGTGTATCACGCCACAGTGGTACGTCGTGGTGGGAATATATGGAGATACTTGGTTGCATTTGCATATGTTCAAAAATGATGTCCGTTGATGTCAAAAAGGCTTCACCTCCAGGTCGTCATCTCAAGAAGGTTCTTACGCACCTTAAAGTCTTCGTGACAGGTGCGTGGGATCAAAAACTCTTGAAAAGAAAAACCAACGAATCCTGCAGATTGTCCATCACATTAACTCACTTCTTTAAAGCCTTCTCTGAATTTCTGAAAACGGTTACACCGGGAAGATTTTGGCAACCAGAGAACACACGGATCATCCAGAAACAAATAATGAACATAACGGAGAAGATTTTGTAGGAGTCGTAGAAAATATGTGTCGCAAAATAAATAAATGAAAACATTTGGCAGTGAGGCAGAAATGGCTCTGGTGTGTTATATCGACTGATACGTGATGAGCGAAGAAATCCAGGAGCCTGTTTCACCAAAGCCATTTGTAAATGCTGCTTACATGCAAATGGTGGCAACATGTTTCGCTAATGACTCTCACAGGTACTCATCAACTGCTCATGCAAAGGTCGCAAGGCAGCGATTCCTTTGATAAGTTAAATATATTAACATTAATGTGACAGGCGGTGATCTCGTGTTACAGGGCTCAGAGAATCAGGACAGGTCGTATTTGGTGATTTGGGCCCCTGGAGCAAACGCATTTCAGGATCTATAGTGAAAGCGGCTCTTCAGTTCTTCCCTCGTCTACAGCTAAACGCAAGCAGTGCCTGAGACGTCCTGCTGACTTGTGATATTCAACCACGCCGCTTTCTGTAAAGAGTCTGGGGTTTTTTTGATGGTTATGAATATTTTACAATATTTATATATGCTTTTAAATTATTCGTGTTGCCCTCTAGCATCTTGTAAACCTATCTAACCTATAAGCACCTGACCATTACTTCAATAAAATGAATGTTTGACTTTTTCAGTGTCTTTTCTGACCTATTAAAGTCAAGTCCATTTGATTTATTTGGCCGAGTGTCCTTTATCACAATTTGCCTCTCGGGGCTTTAGAGTGCGAACAACACGCAGCTCGGATCAGATGAGGAAAAACCCCCCAAAAAACCTTTAATGGGGATAAAAATGGAGGAAACCCCAGGAGGAGCAGCAGGGGGGGGATCCCTCTTCCAGGACGGACAGACAGGAAGTAGATGTTGTGTACGGAATAGACCAACGCAGTAAAATTACAGTATGGACAATGAGGAATGCATCCAGCACCAATTCAGCTGAAGGTTTGTAAACGTGCACACGACCAGTTTACGCCCCGCTGAGGTAATGGATAACTACCACAACGTGGCTTCCTCTGTGTCGGCTTTTGGAGGGCGCTGATGACACGTCTGGCCGTTTACAAATGTGCACAACATGCCAGACATCCAGATTACTCTTTGCTCCTCTGATCCGTGGACCTGTGAAGAAGAGGAAGCCGTTAAAGGGGAAGAGTGGGTATAAATACTGTAAAACGTGGGTGAGATACGGCACAATGATGACGTTCAGTATGCAAATGAGCGTGTGTCAGTTTGAGCGCCCTGTTGGAGCCGTGATTTGTGGTGCTAACAGGCTCCTGATGTCCTGCTATTAGCTGGCTAGCTCGGCTGCTCCTCTGTCTATAATGAGACTATTTGGGAGTCGCACTGATGGCATGTCTCCTGTGTTTCACTCATCCTCAGCCAAATTGCCTCTACCGTTTTATTCCTCTCATTATTTATTTATGAGACGACACCCTAACGACAAATAAAGAACACAACAACCTCTGTACGCTGCTTCGCCACTCGTTTTTTTTTTTTTAAATCGCCGTTGCTGCACCTGTCAGGCTGTTTTCCTTCAACCTGTCTACAGTGGCTCCAACAGTTGAATAGAAACTTGGGAAATTGGTCAAATGAAAGAGGGAAAACTTTTTTTTTCAATTTTATCAGAACGAAATTCCTTGGCATGTTACTTAGCATCTGATTTTATTTAGTTTAAAATGTTTAGAAGTTTCAGTAAATTGTAGTCGTTTGATTTGTAGTTTTAGTCAACGAAACGCTTTAGTCTCATTTTTGTGGCACTTTTTGCTTTTCTATGCTTTCTAACCAGTTTGAGGCTACAGCTGCCTCCATCTCCGTTCCCCAGTTTCCATGGTTACAGCTGTTTCGTTGTCGACCGGTGTCCATGTGACTCTGCTCTCCTCAGTAAATCCAGTTTACTGCTCACTGCTCAGCTAGCTTAGCATCAGCATTTGCATCAGCGCAGCTTCCTGTTCTCTCCGCTGCAGATAAGCCGATCACTCAGAAGCTGATTCCCTGATTCTCAGTCTTCAGTGTCTGGGTTTGGTTTGAGAGGAGAAGCCGCAACGTGGCTCAAAGCGGCGACGTTTCCGTAGCGAACATCTGCTGGAACATTTAGATGTTCGTCGACATTAAACCTGAACCCACCGGTTCCTTCTGATCGCAACCGGACACGTTTCGTCCACATCCTCGGCCCCTGACGACGTCACCTTAGCTCAGCTTCGTCTCCATGTCTCCGCGCCGCCTGCGGGTTCAGTTCGTCTCGGCTGTTTCGCTGCTGCTTCCCGTCTCATTCTCAGTGGACGAGTTTAGTCCCTAAATCTGGTTCTCCGGAGAACGTCAGAGAACATTACGGACTGAGACAGAACCTTACTGAATGTAAGATACTTCTTGTTAACGGCAGATGAATCAGCGTATCAGCAGCAGATATTGATATTATTGATATTATCGGCTGCCGGAGGAAACTGATCAGGAGCTACAGTCTGTGGATTAAATCAGAAATTGTTTCCTTTGTCCACTTCCCTTCACATTATTGTTTAGTTTTTATTTACTGATGAAAAATGTCAAACATTTCATCATAGTTCTCATTTTCAAAGGTGACATTTTAATCTTGTTTCAGACCTGTTTTTGTCATCGTGTCAAAGAACATTTTTCATCATAGTTTTTGATGGAGAAACTAACAGTGCGGTGCAGCATGCGGACGTGGTATCAATGCAGCTGGAGTTTCGGTAAAACGGTGCGGTGAAGACGCGCCTCGCCTGCTGCGTCTGTTTGATGAATATGCTGCATGTGTCTCAGGCACAATGCATCACATCTGCACTTGGAAAACCTGTGCTAAAGCTGCAGTAAATCACAGCCGGCGTGTATCTCTGCTCTGTATTCACATGTTTGACCTGATTCCATTTATACCACACATCCACACACTGTGACAGCACGTATATCTCTTTCAGCCAGGCGTACAGATCCCACTCTCTCACACAATGCTGCTGTTGTTACAAGCATTAACTGAGCAATGCGACGGTCCCAAATTCTTAAGATTATGCTTGATTTTAGAACAAACCCCGGAGAGTACCTGGAACAGTGACAGTCAGAGAGGCAGAGAGGATGAAATGCGTGGGATGAAGGTCAGGTATCTGTCTTAAAGCACTGATCTTACAGTCACACAATGTGCACATCAGTCTGCTGAAACACCACAGAGGCAGATGAGGCAGAACGCCGCTTTGAAGACTTCTCGGAGAACAAAAAGACAACGCTGGTTTGTTTGCAGTTTGTTGTTTTTCGACTAAAAGTTTGAGCGAGGCACTTTACATGATGATTGATGCAAAGCGTTGTGTCTCCAGCACCTCAGAAATGACTGTCAACGTGGGATTTACTGCTCTACAGTTCACACGGAGTGTTGCTCTAACAGGAGAAGCAGTGAAATAAACATCTACGAGGATAGCTCTGTGTGGGTAATCTGCGTTTTTGTATTTTGTTTTGTATTCTGGTTGCTAGCTTGTGAAATCTTTGTCTTTTTCATTAAAAAATATATGCAAATCATACTGTGTTGCAAACAAGTCTTCTAAAAATACACTGTAGAAGAAAACTTCCTTCCTCACCAGCTGCAGGAATAAATAGTGGGTGTAAGGCGGAATTAATCCTGGATAATTGGAGCTTTCTCTGACCTTAGATTCTAACGTGATCGCCAGAGCAGCAGTCGCTCTAAGGACCAGACTTCTGTGCGGAAAGTTTTTACATTACAACACAATAATTCGTCAGATTTTGTGTTTTGAAGTGCAGTCTTTATTCACACGGCCTCACCTGTACAGATAGCTATGTGTAGCAAAACAGCCTGATCTACTAGGGCTGCAACGTAAACGTCGATCAGATGAAAAGAGCCAGAGTTGACTGAACATTGCCAACCTGAACACTTCTCTGATCCGCTCGACAACATGTCCTCATTTTGTTGATAGAAAACGTGATCCAGGTGCAGTTACGTTTCCTGTTGCAGTTTAGTTCTATAGACGCTTTCTGGAGACGGCGTTGGGCAGGCGGTAAACCTTACAAACCGAGTCTGTGCTGCGTGGCTGCTGTTACACTGGTCTTTAGTCTGAGGCAGTAACACACAAGGAAGTGTAGCAATGTCCCAACGAAGGCAGCAAAAAAGAAAACTGCTGGCTAGCAAACGTGGTTGTGGACAATGCAGAGTATCCTCTGATCTGGTGGGCGAGCTGCTGTCCTGCAACTGTCCTTGCAGGGATAATGAAAGTTGTCGAACTGGAGTGAGGTGAAGGGAATCTGTCTCTGACCTTATTGTTCATCTCCACCTCATCACACCACCTGTGGCTGGCTTTAGAGAAACCTGTGTGCTGGACTGAAGTCTTTGAGAGGTGATGCACGCTCACTGCTTTCTTCTGTTACAAATGCCAGTTTATGTGTGGGGAATCCTTTTTCTACATTTGACCCCTGCTGTGTCCTTTCATGAACCCCATGGCTATGTCAGGAAGCGTGGGTGATCTGTGAGAGAAAACAGTTTGCTCAGCTCAAACTTTGCTTTGGGAAGGAAGGATGCTGCTCGTAGCTTCAGCGTAAGACTGAACGCAGCTTGGACTCAGCTTGGACCCTCGGCGGACGGGGACCGCTCTGGAGGACAATGTGGTTCCTCCTGTGCGTTTATGAGACGAGTAGAGTGGGAGTTGTTTGTTCGGTGCAGGGACTGGGGGGTTTACATGCATAATTCGGCTCATATGTGTTTATTCAAGAAATAACCACAGATTATTTAGTGATACAATTAACTGCATAGTTGACAGTGTCCGTTATTGAGGACGAGCTCTGCGCAACACCACACATTTGGCTGCATGCTTAGTGTTAAGTACACCCTCAAGTAATCGTCAGTTATTTTCACGTATTTTCTTTGGGTTAAAAAATTAACTGAATTTTAAAGTTGCATTCCCTGTTGGTTTAATGGAGCCCAGAGATCCCAAATGTCCTCTCAGTTTACCTTTAGACCAGCTGAGGGGGGACGTGGTCTGTCCCAGCAGCACTTCTGGATTTTGGAGGTTACAGACGGGACAGGTCTGCTACATGTGAAGAGCTACAGTGACCAGAACAGTGGCAAGCGAAAGCATGAATAACATTTCTAATGAAGGTATGGAGGTGGGCGTGGCTCACGTCAGGCTTGGATACAGGAGGCTGGAGTTCACCGACCCTCACACACCTGCAGTAAAACTTTCACCTTTTCATTAACTGTAATGTCATGCAGTCCTTGTGAATCATGCTTAAACCCTCATTTATTTTCCATAACCACCATCTTTCCTGACATTCACCACTTGCAGTAGTAGAACGTAACCAAGTACATTTAATCAATCACTGTACCTGAGCACAGTTTCAAGGTACTCCCACTATACTTTAGAATCCCTATGTTATCCTACTTTATACTTCTGCTTCACTACATTTCAGTTTATAAAGTAGTTAAAATTAGCTCTAGCTTTACCAGCTGTGACAGTCAAGCGGTGTGCACATTAATGCATCAGGAACTGTATTACGATAATATAATATACGTTAGTTTTAAATGGACCATTCTGCATGAATACTTTCACTTTTGGGATTTTAAGTTTATAGTGATGCCAGTGACATTTTGAATGCACGACTTTTACTTCTAACAGAGTATTTTTACACTTTGGCATTTCTACTTTACAAAAAGATCTGATATAAGGGAGGAAAGAGAACATAGCACAGTACAGGTACAACATAAAGATGTATAATAATAATGAGACTAATAATGAAACTAGAAATTATAATAATTGGGTGAATAATAACACTAATAAAATCAAACATAATAATAGTGATGATAATAATAATAATGAAGCAGTAGGTGTGGAGCAGGATCGTGGGGCAGTAGGTGGTTTACAGTCACAGATCCAGACTCCGCAGCACCAGGGGCTGAAATACCTGCAGAAAGCGACAGGAAGAGAGAGGAGAGAGATGAGAAAGAACAAAACTACAGGAGAGAGAAGAAGACAAGTTAGTGATGATGCAATATGAATGCATGCAGATGGAGATGAAGAGGAGGAGAGAGGAGCTTGGTGCATCATGGGAAGTCACGTGGCAATCTAGGCCCTTTAGCAGCATAACTAGGGGATGGTTCAAGACAAGCCTGAGCCAGTCCTAACTATAAGCTTTTATCAAAAATGAAGGTTTTAAGCCTACTCTTAAACGTGGAGAGGGTGTCTGCCTCCTGGACCAAAACTGGAAGATGGTTCCACAGTAGAGGAACCTGATAACTGAAGGCTCTGCCGCCCATTCTACCTATGGAGACTCTAGGAACCACAAGCGAGCCTGCGTTCTGGGAGCAGTGTTCTACTGGGGTAATAGGTACTATGAGCTCTTTAAGATATGATGGTGCCTGACCATTAAGGGCTTTGTAGGTGGGGAGGAGGATTTTAAATTCTATTCTGGATTTTACAGGGAGCCAATGCAGAGAAGCTAACAGGAGAAATATGGTCTCTTTTCCTGGTTCCTGTCAGTACTCGTGCTGCAGAATTCTGGATCAGATGTAGAGTATTTAGAGATTTGTCGGGACGGCCTGATAATAAGGAATTACAATAATCCAGCCTAGAAGTAACACAAGCATTGACTAGTTTTTCAAACCTCTTTTTGAGAAAGGATGTGCCTGATTTTTACAAAGTTACCTAAGTGAAAACAGACAGTCCTTGAAGTTTGTTTAATGTGGGGGTTAAAGGACGTATCCTGATCAAAGAGAACTCCAAGATTCCTAACGGTGGTGCCGGGGGCCAGAGCAAAGCCATCTAGAGAAACTACATCATTAGATAATGGGTTTCTGATGAGTTGGGGGCCAAGAACAATAACTTCAGTTTTGTCTCAGTTTAACAGCAGAAAGTTGCTGGTCATCCAGGTCTTTATGTCCTTAAGGCAAGCTTGAAGTTTAGCTAACTGACTGGTTTCACCAGGCTTCATTAACAAATACAATTGGGTATCATCTGCATAACAATATATGTTTATGGAGAGTTTCCTAATAATACTGCCTAAAGGAAGCATATATAAGGTGAATAGAACCTTGTGGAACTCCGTATCCACTTTTGAGTATATGGAGGATTTATTGTTACCACGAACAAACTGAAATCCATCTGATATATAGGACTGAAAGCAGCTTAGAGCGGTTCCTTTAAAGCAAATTAAAAGTTCCAGTCTCTGTACTAGGATGTGATGGTCAATAGTGTCAAATGCAGGACTAAGGTCTAACAAGACAAGTACAGAGACAAGTCCATTGTCTGATGCAGAAGATCATTTGTAACTTTCACCCATGCTGTCTCTGTGCTATGATGCTCTATAAATCCTGACTGAAAATCCTCAAATAAACTATAATCATGTAGAAAGTCACACAACTGGTTGGCGACAGCTTTCTCAAGGATCTTGGAGAGAAAGGGAAGGTTAGATATGGGTCTATAGTTGGCTAAAACATCTGGATCAAGACTGGCTTTTAAGAAGATGTTTAATGACAGCTGTTTTAAAGGACTGCGGTACATATCCTGTTAATAAAGACAGATTGACTCTATCTAGTAGAGAGGTGCTGACTAAGGGTAAAACTTCCTGAAGCAGCCTAGTTGGGACGGGGTCTAAGAGACAAGTTGATGGTTTAGATGAGGACATTATTGAAGTCAGTTGGCGAAGGTTGTTGGGAGAAAAACAGTCTAAATATACCTCAGGTTTTGCAGCTGTTTCCAAGGTTCCTGTGTTTGAAGATAAATCGGTGCCGGTTGAGGGCAGGAGGTGGTGAATTTTGTCTCTAACAGCTAGAATTTTATCATTAAAGAAGCTCATGAAGTCGTCTCTACTGAGAGCTGTAGGAATACATGGATCAATGAAGCTGTGACTCTCTGTCAGCCTGGCTACAGAGCTGAAAAGAAACCGAGGGTTGTTTTTATTTCCCTATTAAAGATGAGTAATAGGCTGCTCTGGCTTTACAGAGGCCTTCCAATAGGTTTCAAGACTATCATGCCAGGCTAAGCGACATTCTTCGATTTTGGTAGAACGCCATATCCTTTCAAGTTTTCGTGTAATTTGCTTTAATATACGGGTTTGGGAGTTAAACCATAGAGCGAACCTCCTTTGTTTTATTATCTTCTTTTTGTGAGGGGCAATAGAGTCGAGTGTCATTCGCAGTCCTAGTGTAGCTGACCTACGCAGGACTGTTGATGTCTGTCCGGCCGGCGCTCCTCGCCGTCCTCTGTTCACATAAATCATGTCACTGTGTTCTGAAACACTGCTGCGTGGGTGGTGAGTGGTGACTGTCAGTCAGTAGAAGCAAGAAAGCAGAGGGCCTCATGCCAGAACATTTTTTCTCTTCTTATCTTTAATGCTTATTTCTGCGAGGTTTGTTCCTGTGAGCACTCAGATTCAGATTCACTAGGCTCTCCTATCAAACTTGTGAACGGCTCGTTTCAACCTGATGAATCCCACCTGTTTGTGAGGTGGTTTGCTCATGAGATCTTGCATAATCTGCAGCCTTAAACTGACACACACGGCGACCTGCTGAGCTCTGATAGCGGGCAAGTTTCATTCTGCTGTCAGAAATCAGCAGACGAAAACAAATTTAAAAGCAAAGAAAAGCAAATTTGGCTTGTCAGTAGTTGTGTTACAGACTTTAAACTATTAATAAAATACAAATATATTAATAAATCCAAGTATTTCACTCTTGAATTCTGCTCATACCAAAGAGAACATCTCTGAAAGCTAGACCTCCATGTTAAGGGGGAGATTCTCGGAGGGGCACTTAAGAACAAATCCGCTCACGTTTTGCATGAGGTCTACCGAGTAGCCATTCATGTTAGTGACGGTAGCATGTAGGTCATCTTTTCTTTCAACAGTAGAAATTAATTTGAGAAAAAAAGTCATGCTGAAGGCTCAATGTCGTACGTGCTCCTTTACAATTAAAATGAGTAAATAAAATAAAAATAGTAAGAGGAAACCTGTTCACATGTGAGCTAAGGAGGGAGCGCGTTGAGAGACAGGATGAAAAGAGATTGCATGAGAGAGAGAGAGAGAGCGAGTGACTGGTGCATGAAGAGCAGGGCCGATGAAGAGATACTGTAGGATGAAAGCAAATGAAAACTGGAAAGAGGCAGAGACGCACTAGAAAGTTAATGAGGTGAATCAAAAATCCCAGCAGCCTCCGCCGCTCTATGCCTCTCTCCTTCACATGATCACGATGAACACATGTATTTGCTCCGAGGCTGCTGCTTTATGTGTAAGCCCCCAAACACCAGCCACCATTTAGTCCCAGACAGAAACACGCGTGTGCTGCTCTGCTGCTCATCTCTTTGTCTCCCTCGGTCTGCCCCCGTGTTACATGGGCAGTGCTCACTAATGAACTCTGAAAGGCCTGCTGGGTATTCAGACGACGAAAGGGAGCGCTGGGGTGGGGGGCACACCGCCACGGGGACGTGGACGGGGTCTGCACATTCCTCGGCTTCGCAGGCTTGAGTCAAGGCATAATTTATGTTCTTTTAATGCAAAAAGCTTGTATCTCACCCTGCGCTGTTGACTTGGGACTCGGAGATACAGTCAGGTACACGAGCATTTGGACGGGGACATCATTTTTTAAATTTTGCGTCCTTACACGGCAACGATGAATTTGAAATGAAGCCGACAGAAATCCAGCATTAGAGCGGCTTTCCAGCGCAGCCAAACTAACTTGGGCTGTTTCAATAAAGACGCGAGTCAATAATAATCACGAGCTCCACCCGACTTCCTGCTGCACACGCAGCCAGGGGCAGGTGTGCGGCCCGTCCAGGCCTTAACACTGGATTGCAGGCCGCAGCCTTTCCTGCCAGTCCCTCGTGTGTGTAAAGGCGACTCGAATCCAGGGGGGAACGGTGGACTGTGCCACTGACGATGAAAACTACCATACCGAGAAGAACGGCAACCATAAATAGTAGTAAAAACAATGTCACGCAATGAATGCGTTTGTTACTTAGACAGAACAGACACTATTTGTCAGTAGACACAAGAGCTGTCAGGAAAATGAATGAATGAACGCAGTTTAATGAAGAGTGAGGATTTTAATGTGAAGCATAGGGACATAACTCACATCGGCACCGTGTTTTAGTCTGTTCAGTTTCTGTTGTTTCTGAACCGAGCTTTTGGAAATCAATACCTGACAGTAGGCGGAACAGAGTTCAGATATGCAAAGCAAAGGAAAAAATTGTTGCTCTTGAACTGCTCGGATCAACCCCAGTCAGTCTTCAGGTCCACTCACTCTCTCAAGGACACAATGAAATCAACTTCCATAGTGTAACCCATTTTTCAGAAGTCGTAAAAATCTGCATAAAGCGCGCTGTAATGTGATAAAGGGAAATTTATAGAAGAATCTCGTAGCGCGAGGCCACGGAGGAAGCTCTGTCCTCTTTTAAAGCGTGAACTATCAAAGCCATTTCTCGAGGGCAGCCGGGGCCTTGCGGCCGCTGCCATCTGGGCTGCTTCGGTCATTCTTGCTGCGTACTGTTTCCTCCAGACTCAGGAACCGCCATGAGAACAGTTGTAGGTAACTGTGCATCACGACGATATGTGCTACTGTCCCACGCAGCTGCAATCCGCCCGGCTGTCTCTGCGAATGTCTGGATGTATCTGCATCTTTTCCTCTCGCCGTCATCACGCACGTTTAGGCGACTTTCTTTCGTGTTGTGTAAACTTTGAACCGTTTTGAAGGAACTATAAGGGGCTCTGGCTGGATTTTACGCAAATGAGAAAGTTGTCGAAACGACTGGACGGATGGGTTAATAACTAAAACTTTGGTAAGTGGTAGAGAACAGGATGACCCGGATGTTCTAATCAGGCTTTATTTCGGGCCTAAGCGGGGCCAGGGTGGGGCTAGGTGGGCCTAAAGAGGTCCGGGGCGAGAGACCTATGACGTACGGTAAAAATCCTGATTTTCATTTCCCTGTTGATCCGGTCCAATAGTGCCACCGATCAGCATAACCGCTTTATCTGAACCGGAATCCCGGGGTGGAAAGTAACTACATTACATTGCGACATGTACTCAGCTACTGCACTTGAGTTAAATTTTGAGGTACTTGTACTTTACTTGATTTTATTCTATTTTATGCTACTTTACATTGTCCTTCCTTCCAACAGCTCAGAGTTTTTACTGCACTACATTTATCTGATGACTTTAATTACTAGTTACTTGGCAAATTCAGATCAATAAAACAAAATACAATCAACAGCCGAGTGAAATTAGCCCCAGCTTTACAAACTGTAACATCAAACTCATGCAGACAGTGCATCAATCCTTCTAGTCCAATAATACAATATAGTTGATTCTGAAATGAGCCATTCTGCATAATGAGTACTTCTGCTTTTGATATTTTCAGTTTATTTTGATGCTGATACTTTTGTACTTTTACTAAGTAACATTTTCAATGCAGGACTTTTGTAGTATTGCGAAAGTGAAAGATCTTGTAACCTGTAGTTTTTCGGTCACTTTGCTGCGTTTTAATAAGTGAACTCTTGTCTGTTTCTGCATCTGCCCGTCCTCTGTCTGCACTGGGGTCCTTGCTGCCACTAATATATTTTTTTTAACTTTTTTACAAAATATCTATGTGTCGTACTATTTAAATTCCATAGTTTGCTCCAGCAAGAATAAAAATCTGAGTCTGAATCTGATGACTTGTTGTGTTGTAGGAAAGGTGTATAAAACAAACTTACCTGTTAGCAGGTGTGACCTCTGTATTCATTGGCAGGTGAAACTGATATTATTTACTGATCTGTTTCCTTAAAACAGACCTTACTTATCATTGAGCATTTGCCAGCATTTAACAGTCAGTTTCTTAGCTGTGGTCGGAGAGGCACCTCCATCATATCAGCCCGGTCCAGCCACTTTCCAGCGTATAATAAAAAGCCCAGGATCCTCCCATGTTATTGGCAGACTGATCCAGCAGTCACCATAATCCCGTTATCTCGCTCTAAATGAATGCAAACCGCTTCTGTTTTCATGACTTTGGACACGCTCGTCTTTTCTGCTGAGACAGACTCAGGTTTCACTCCCCCCGGCGTCACCGCCGACCGGGAGAACAGCACTCAGATAAAAGAGCTTTAATGCGACCGGTCGCCGGTCGTCGTCTCACCAGGCCGCTCAGCGCTTCTCGCCATGCTCCGCTTCAGCCCTGCTCACCGCAGACAATACTTCTAAATGTTTCACTTCTACACACAGTGCCTCGGCGCTGACGAAAATGGAGGAGAGTTTAAGAAACCAGCAGCTTCCCAGTTTCACTCAGCCTTTATTTTACAGCTTTTTCTTTCCGTTTTTCTTTCTGTGCAGATACTGAGCATCCAAATAAAACACAGGGTGAATTAGGTGATAAACTATAAACTGCCACCTGAGCAGTGCTGGAAAGTAACTAAGTATATTTACTCAACGCTGTACTTAAGTACAGTAGTAGGGTACATTTACTTTACTTTAATATTTCCATTTTCTGCTACTCAGAGGGAAATATTGTATTTTTTTACTGCACTACATTTATTTGACTGATACATAAACCAAAAATTCAAATACAATGCAAATCATACGCTGTGATAAGACCTGTAAGCCTATCAGTTGTTAGCAGAAAGAAAAAGAATGAATAAATCTACATTTTACACAAAGATCAGAGAAAAGTTCAAAACCTGATTTAACAGATTTCTCGATCAGAACCGTGAGACGGTGGAGACATGGACATAGTCAGCCCTGTAAATGCTGAGTCTGGTTCATCCCGGTCACTGTCGTCTCTCTCTGTCTCTGTCTCTCTCAGGTCAGGAGCGTATCGGCATCGATTCCAGGTACGAGCAGGAAGGAAAGGTCCAATTTGTGATCGACGCCGTGTATGCGATGGCCCACGCTCTCCACAACATGCAGAGGGACCTGTGTCCGGAGAACTCCGGCATCTGCCCGGAGATGGACCTGGCTGGAGGGAAGAAACTACTCAAGTACATCCGCAGTGTCAGCTTCAATGGTGAGTGGACCGACTGTCCGTCTGCAGGCGATAAAATGCACCCTTGCAATATGTGCTGTGCTTTGTGCTCCAAGGCCAAAATACACGAGCGAACCTTGGAGACAAAAGCTGCTCCAGATGGAAGCAAATCGAAACCAACCAAATCAACAAAGTAACTCTGATCATAAAAAACACTCCTGGTTATCAAAGTGCATAAGATTGTCTAGTTTGTCTCATAAGATTGACTCTGTACCTTGGTCTTAAGGTTTATTGTCTTCCATCATAACCGTGCTCTTCATCATGCTTTATATAGAGCTGTTTTATAAAGGTTTTAATCCGGTGTTGTCATGTAATTACATCGAAACACCTTAACGTAGACTGAAGTGCTGTCCGTGTGCAGACCGTACAGATCAGGCCTCGTGTTCTATTTTGGGTCCCGGCGCAGAGTGAAAGAAAAACAAGGCCATATGTGGCTGCGTGTCTGTGTTTTTGAACCAAATATTACTGTTTACTCTCCCAGCGCTGCTATTGTGTTATGTAACACTAAAAATCAGCATGGGTTGAAAGAGAAATGGATGGAATCTGCTCTGTCCTACAGGATTTTATGTGCCTCTTATTTATTATCAAGCTAAGACGATGCACAGTCCTGATTTACCAGAGTAAATTTAGAGATTCTCTCAATTGCAAAATACATAAAAGGAATTCTGGTGTGAGGTATCTAATGCCCCCAGGCAGTGGTCACTGAAACCTTGGGGTAAGAGTCAAACTCATCACCGCTGTGTTTCTTGTTTACGTTTCACGCTTTTAACGTTTGGGTGATCAAACTGTGGCCCACGGAAACGGATATCCGTACATAATCTACCACTGGGATGAGGACTGGATCAGGTCTGGAGCGGTTCCGTTCGCCGAGATGGGAAACTGACCGTGTTGTAAAGAAAGAGGTCGCAGCCTCGTGGAACAGAGCAGGGCTCTCGAAGGCTTGCTCTGACGATGTGGAAGGAAGCTTTACAGGAGGACGTGCACTGGAAAGTGCTGATTCTCTACAGAGCCTCCAGCAGCAGCTCCCACTGTCCACGCTCCACGGGGGGTTTGAAATAGTCCACATTTCCCCAGATGAGGCTTCTGGCCAAAATGATGTCCAGTTTATTTGACTCTAGATACGTATGGTCGAAATCATTTACGTCACCGCCGTGATTTACTTCTAATCTCCACTACAAGACTTCCACCTCACCTGACAGCAGTTCTTCGGTCCAAGGCCAAGCATCACCGTGCTGTGCCCGTTAGGAGTGATGTCTCCTGCCGAGCGAAATGAATAATGATAAAATCATCTTACTACAGATTCACATGTGGAGCAAGAAATGTGTAAAACTCCCTCATTAAGATATCCTCTTAAAGTAAACGGCTCAGGGCCCAGGACTATATGCTTTTTTTCTCCATGTTGCCCCAGGCATGAAAAGTTTGGACGCCCCTGGCCTGAAGCATCAATTCAGAGTGGTCTACTTCACCAATCTGGTTCCTGACGTCAGTAATCTTTTTTCAATACAGTATCTGGAGGAGCCAAAGTGTGCAGCTGGTTGTTGTTTTTCAAAGAAAAAGAAAGTGTTAAATGAAATCAGGTCAGAGTTATGCTGGAAACAAAGGGCCTGTATGGGACTGAACTAGTTTAAATCACGTGAGATGCTGTGTGCTGCAACACGCTGCCCTTACATGTAGAGTGTGTGATGCAGCGCACTGCGAAATAAGAAATATGTTTACACCCTGGTATCGCATAGTATATACGCAACGTTCATCTATTCATTCAGTTCATTTTTCACCCTGTGAAATGGAGCACAACACAAAATATTTAGCCTGCGATATCTGTATACAGCACAGACGCTCTCGGGTTCGAGCACCACAGAGCTTAAAATATACCAAGTGTCTCATGGTGACAGCAATAATAAGAACTCTTTGTGCAGTATAAAAGCGTAAACCAGTCGGGAAAAATTGAAATAAATACAAAAGATAATGACTTAACAAGATCAAATTACCCCAAATTAAAACGGTAAGTCTTTCATTCCTTTTTAAAAACTAACGAGAACGTTTGTTGTTTTTAAGTTCCAGGGGGGAGATGATCCATAAAAACTGAAAGCAGCCTCAGCAGATTTCTGGTGGGAGACGATAAAAAGGGGCAGATCTGAGAGTTCTAGTTGGATCATAAAATGAAAGGGAGTCACTGATGTAGGAAGGTGCAGGTCATTAAAGGCTTCGATAACAAGTAAAAGAACTTTAAAATCACTTCTACAAGATACCGGTAGTCAGTGCAGGTTCACAGCAGCGGGGTAATGTGATCTCTTCGCACTACCCCGCTCAGTACCGAATCAACTGTAATTTTCCTAAAGAGTAATCTAAGTGACTTGTAATAAAAGCTTGTTTCAGCATTTCAGCATCATTCTGAGTTACAAAATGGTCTAATTATGGAAGAGTCCCCGAGATGGAAAAAAAACGATGTTTTTGTGACCCTATTAATACGGCAAATCAGGTTTACGCTCCCAGATCTGAAATTTGAGTCTTAATCCATCAGGATGTTATGCTGACTGGAGATAGATGCGGAGGATCAGCTGAGCACTGGAGAAACTCCATTTTCTGGTGCAGAAAGGGAGCAGATGTTATAAATTGAGCTGATATATGGTCCCGGTCTTAAAGGGCCAATGATGAAGACTTTCGTTGCCCCATAGCACAAAATGACTGCTCCGATTGAAGTCGGGGACTGACTGTGCCGGGTGGTAAGATTTCTGGCTTTTCAAAACTGACTTCAGTTCAGTGTTTAGGAACATACACTGCCTGAGGAAATTCATCACCCTACTCCTCTTCTCAAACATCCAATAATGGAAGACGGAGCGGCGAGTGGAGAAGGTGGCCCGAAATGCTAATGAAGTGCTGCGTTATTATAACGCTATTCTGCAGCATGATATTATTGTCTTTACTCTGGCAGCCTCGAGCGGAGGGGGTCTGAAGGGGTTCGGTGTGTGTGTGTGCGTGTGCTTTAGAGGGATACTCCTGCTAGTCGCCACTACAGGCTGGTGAAGGACAAAGATTGCTCATCTTCTCTTTAATGGAGAGACATCTCCCACTCTTAGAGCAGTTATAATCAATGTTTTTATAATATTCACAATGGCAACGTGAAAACAGCGTTTCATGTTCAGCAGAATCCTCAGCTGAGTCTGCAGCTGCCCTCGGTTTTACGGAGCTTTACAGTGATTCTCAGCTCACCGTTTATCTGTTTATTGAGCCGGTTCACTTTCGCCGCTCTCACAGCGTCGATTTCGGCCGCACCAGGCAGATGTTTTCAGAGAAACAGCTGTAAGGAGCCACCGTCCGCTACCTGCTCGGCAGCAAACAGCAGACAGACGCAGTCAGAGATCAGCTGGTGAACATAGCGGAGCATTTAGCCCCTAAAGAACCATATATGTCCCTCAGGAGCTGGTGGAGACCAAAACCAGAGCTAAAAGAGAGGGAGTACTGGACTTAGAGTCATCAGGTGACACAAACACCAGATCCAGATGAAGGATCACGATGCTCTGTAACAGCTGGATGTGGAAAAAGCAGCTGTTTCCTGACAAGTTCAACTTAAATTGTGATGATGATGATATGTCAGTGCTGTGTTCAAACGTGTTTTTGCTCAAACCAGGAAACAAAAAAATGAGCTAGTGCAGGATTAAGGACGAATGTAAAGCTTTATTCACATATCACTTCAAAACTAGGTTTACAAAGTGCTTCAGTTACGCAGAAGCCAATTAAAAGAATTTGAATAAATATTTCAATCAAAGAAAAGCAGAAACAAAACAACATCAGCATCAGCATCAGTGAAAAGTCTGAGAATAACAAAGATTTGAGATGAGATTTAAAGCGCTCAGAGGGAGACTGTTCGTTAATCCAGGAGCCGGGACAGAAAAAACTCCAGTCTCTACCACTAGTCTTGCACTTGGATCAGGAAGAGGCCTGCAGGACCCGTGGCCACACCAGCGCAATGACCCAGACTGTACAATGGATGATTGGGGTGTGTACTTTTAAAACAGGCAGATTCTGGGGCGGGGTTACCAGTAATCCTTTTTGTCCTTTTTTATCGACTTTGGTGCAGAAAAAAAGGGTTTGACTGGGATTAGGATGCATTTCAGTTTTGGACAGTTGTTTAGCGAACTATGTGGCGTTCAGTGTGGGGCAAGTTATTTAAACATGGTCATCAACTACTCATCAGACATTGCTCATTGAAAAAGTAATGACATTAATTTACTTTTGCTGCTGAGTAATTAGTAATCTGTTACATCGATCGTTACTGCAGGAATGAGACATTGTGGTTTTGGATGCAGCAGACTACAGGTTGGTTGCATTTACTGACCATCAGCAGCTAGCTTAGCATTAGCCTCAGTGACTGCACACAGCCGACTCACACACCCTCCAAACTTGAACAGAACTGGGTGACTCCTGAATCCAGGCTAACGTTACCAATCCAGCTGGGAACACCCAACATGTGAATACAACGACTTTGGCATTAATGGTAATTGGAGACTGACTTCCTTCCTGAACCCTGCCTCCTAGAAATTACATTCATATACAACCAGAATATCTGATCCTGTAGCACAACATCCACCTGTAGAGACTCCAGCATCATTTAACTGGTTTATGGTTCTGTTCGGAATCTCGCAGCACCTGGTTCAGGTTCGGGAAAGATCCTGGTCTGGTTTAATACAGAAAAAGTTCACAGTGACTTCAGACACAACCTGTCTATTAACACTGAACCAAAACCGCCATCTTTCCTGGACCTGAACCAAAGAGCTGTTGTTGCCTGAACCACGGGGACGGGTTCTGGTTGTGAGCCCTGCCTGCTTCATTCATTCAGAAAAGAATTGTGTCGGAACGTAATCCAACCAGCGATTACATTTGTCCCCACTACGTAATTGGGAAAACAATTGAGTAAGATATAAAAGTAATTTCTTCGAGATAGGATTACCTTTCCCTCACATCAAGCCCCTGAACAAGACTAACACGTCCTGTACCAGTCCGTCCTCTGGACACAGAGACCAAACTGGTTTTAGCCCTCAGTCGAACTCCCAGCGAGTCAGCAAACAAGCCGAACTCCAGAATGTGGGAGTGATGGAGCGTTACTGGGATTAGGAACTGTAATGTCATTACTGAGTTTCATTTTGTAATCACTTACACTACTGGTTACTTAAAAAAGTAATTGCATCACTGTAATGCGTTACTGCATTAGAGTGCCACACCTATGCTAACAATAATCGAAAATCAAAAATTAGAAAGTTCTTCACAAAAAGCAAACACAAAAAAATGTAAAAAGAAGACGGGAATTTTTAAGTCAAATAGCAGGAACAAAATCATGAAAAAGATCCTGGTAAAATCACATAGAAATGTACGTCTAGGTACATGCTCACTTGTGTCTACACATGCTTCACCTTAAAGATAACGTGGCTTAAATATGAAACTTGCAACTTGTTTAACACTTCCTACTGTGACTGTTTAGCTACTCCATTTTCATAATGAGCCATTTGCATTTTTACCTGTGGTATTTTGCATAGTTGTAGACTTTTAATGCATGAGACAGAGCCTCGGAAATCTGCCCCTCCAGAAAGATTTTTTATCAGGTAATTAGCAAAGCCTGCAATGTGCTAATTTAAAATGTACGTGGCAGTTGAACTGCTCACTCATCGTATATTAAAGTATTAATAATTACCAAAAAAAGCGGTGGGGGGCATTTCTGCACTTTCAGAGGAGTTAGCAGTGGTGTTTCATATCCTGAATGTTTCACATATGCTTCTCTTAAGAAATAGATAATATTTCAGCGCTAAAATGGGATTTCAGTCGATTAAAAAATGATCACCGTAAAAAGAGGGGAAAAAAAGGATTCACATTAAACATAAATTCTCCCCTTTCTACCAGAGACAGAAGATTTCTTTCCATTGTTTCTCCCCCGGCTTCGCTATTGAGACAAACATGAGCCAAATATTGACTGAGAAACAAAATCCATTTTATATCAAGAGGTTGGTCTGTGTTGCCTTTGGTAGCTATTAACCCAAGTATTGATCTGAAGCAGTCGTCTGGTCATGGGAGGAATGACTAATTGAGCCGCTCACCACCAAACAGAGAGCAAATAAACTGTCATCCGCTGCTACTCAAAATTTTGTTCAAATCGAGAATGTATTTGTTTTTGATCCCAGTTTTCTGTCACTGATTTGAAAGCAGTCACGTTTAATTAAAAGCATAATAAACTGAACCAACAGTTTGTTGACAGACAACAGCAGACACAGAGATATAGGATAAGGAAAGAGAAAGTTATGGCTCATATAGTCTCAGAGTCTTGATCACTTTTATTACAGCATTTAATTTTCATGACATACTAACATAACATACTATATATATATATATATATATATATATATATATATATATATCAGCCACAACAATAAACCCACTAACTGGTTTAATGTTGTGGCTGAGCGGTGTTTTTATTTCCCTCTTCCTGGCTTCTGTCTTTGTTTCTCAGGAGATTTAGGATTGAATTCTGACATAAAATAAGAATAAAATAAGTCCATCACTTGCAGTTTTTTTTATTGTTTTCAACCTACAGTCAGGGTCACTTTTCTGAAGGTTTAATGAAAGGCCAGACCAGAGCAGAACCAATAAAAGGCTTAAGAGCTTCATGAAAGCCAATATTTCTCTGCCTTTTTGTTCTCAACTTCACATTTTGAAGATCTGTGCTACCGTCACCTGCATGGACAGTATCCACTCATGTTCCATTATTGCTTTCCACTTTAGATACCACTTTGCCCAAACTTACAGTGTACCTTCACTCTGCTCTTCTAAAAGCACCGTCATCTTCCTCCTCGTCCTTGGCAGCAGCAGTGTCAAATGGGATAGAAATGTGTGCGCTTACACTGACCGGTTTGCTTTTTTAGATTCATACCTGTGATCCCGGATAAGTGCTCCACTTCTTGGAGGATACAGTAATTGCTTTCAGTCTCCAGCCCTGGATCAGGTTTGAGGATTTGCATATTAGCTGTGCTGTACCCCAGAGGACCGGATGAGGGCATGTCGTTAAGTTTCTTTCCTACTTGCTCACCGCTCTGCTGCTTTAGCTCTGAGAGCAACTGTTCATAAATGTGATTTTTAAAGTAAACCCTTTTAAGAGATGAGTAGGAGTGAAGCATCACTCGGGGAGCAGGTGCCTGTGCAGCTGTAGCTACGACCGTTGTGAATTGTGGGCTTTTTTAAATAGCTTTCTGTGAAATTAATGGTTGTTAGTTGGCTAAATCCCAGACAGCACAAAAAGTGGTACTTGCGTCGCTGGACAGCAACCGTTTAGGCACAGGAGGTCTGTCAAGATTCAGATGTCTGTAGAGCTCTAACAAGAACCATTCCTCGTACACAAATACTCCGAGAGCAAAGGTGGTAGGGATAGAATGAACTGTGCGTGACGGCTCTAGTGTACGCAACAAGCCTCAGCATGCCAGGATAACCGGCGAATACCTACAGCAGCGACCTAGCTTTATGTCCACAAACAAGGCCCATGGCCTTAGCTACCTAATCTGCATTATTATAAGGGATTACAGGTTACTTTAGGAATGTATTAACATAAAGTCTGAAGTAGAAGCCCCACCTCAGCCGTAGAGAGAACCAGGCCTAAATGGGGACCGGCTGATATTAGCGACAAGCCTTTATTTCTAAACCCCCCCCCCAGTTTTCACGTGGTGTTGAAGGGCTGACTTGTGTCGCTGTCTTAGCACGGAGCAGGAGTACAGCAAGAAGCAACTGGAATCAGTACTTCTTTCCTGTTGCCCGCAGACTGGTGAGCATGACATGACTCTGTGAGCTGTGGAGAAAGACCTTGTGCTGAATGAATTTACCTTGTGAGCTGTTGAAGAAGCTTCAGGTAAATTCACCCCCCCAATGTTGGTTTTTTTTTTTAATTTGTGCTCTTCTTTATTTAGATGCTGGCTTTTATATGCTAATTGACATTATTCTGTCGTGGAGCTTTTTCTTGCTGACGTGCTCATGTTCTTGCTGGCGGCTGTGGCTCAGCAGGTGGGGCGGATCGTCCAGTAATCGCAGCTTTCCATCCAGCTGTTTCTATGCAAATTTTAAGTTTGCACAAGCAAATAAATAAAACTTGGGGTAAAACGGTGGAAACCTGAAAAAAGAAATATGGTTTAACGCTTGGCTGAAGTGGGACAAAAACTAAGAAATGATAAAAATAAAATCAAACAAAATGCGACAAAGTGCAATGGAAGCAGACTCGTTAGACAATGAACTGGCTTAATGGGACCGGACCGGGGTAAACTCTGCTCGGAGAGAATCCGTCCCCGTGTTATGTGAGGTGGCAGTTTGCCTACATTAATGCAGAGCTTTCACATTCGGCTGAGGATAAAAACGCTAAGTATGTTAGCACGACACAGTCATCCCGCCAAACACACAGGCACGGAGCCCTAGACGTGCTCTCACTGATGCATGCACGCATGCCCTGATACACTCGAATCTTGCTTAGATGAATAATAACTCGTGCGCACACACACAAATTAGATGCATTTATGGCTGCTTCGTAGCACGTACCATTATACAGCGAAACTGGCGGGCTCCGAGGATCTGTGCTACATTAAAGACGTGCGTCGGAGGAAGAAAAGCCTTTGCACAACACAAATGTGATATGTTTCATTGGTAAAAGCAAACATGGCAAAATATTCAAGAGAAAAATTGCAAGAAAGCCGTCGCAGTCTGTAGCTACTGAGGAGGTTTTTAGCGCCAAGAGAAAAGAGGAAAATGATTAATAAAGAAGCTGCAATAAGCAGTAGAGTTTCCTGCCAAAACAGTTACTTCTGACCCGAGGACATCTGTGTACTCTTTTCTGTTTGTTGTTCATATTGAGGAGAGGAAGCCCAACACTATCTGTCCCCTCTCCTCCGTCTATCCACCTTCCTCAGCTCTTCCTCTTTTCACCACGTTTCTATTTTTCTCTCTATCTGTCTCCCTGCCTTTCACTCTAAATTAAATACAGACTTGAAAGGGACTCCTGGCCCAGACCGAAGCGAGACGAGCCAAAGTAAATAAACACAGCCTCCCAGCATCGCAGAGCAAAAAAGAACAGAGGAATAATAAAAGGCGGGGGAAAGCTCTGGGTGCAGAGAGGACAGGGAGGTCAGAGAGACAAACCCATCCTGAGAGAGTCTCAGAAAAAGTGTCAAAATCGGGTGTAGTGTCAGGTGTGTCTGCTGCTCGCCGCGCTACCCGCCAGAGGGGATTGGTGGCAGCTTTACATACATTCATTCATTGTTTGACCCACTTCGTTCACTGAGTTGTCAGATCCCTCTGGTTTTTCTCAGACAGTTTTAGGGGACAGTTCCTTCTCTTCAAGTCTGGAAAGAACATGAAACTCTCCCGCTTCAGTCATCGGAGTGAAAGAAGAACAACTGTGTGTGTGTGTGTGTGTGTGTGTTAACGGGATAATGAAGCATTTTCTGAAACACTCGATATAAATGCAGACCATTTACCATCGAACAAATTCATGTGGTGCCCACTAAAATGTAGATTGATTGATTGATGTATTGATTGACCGGTTGACCGACTGACTGACTGTTTGTCCTCCACAGGAAGTGCTGGTACTTCAGTGACATTCAACCGTAATGGCGACGCCCCCGGACGCTACGATCTGTTTCAGTACCAGTGGAACAACGTCAGCGGGCCAGGCTACCGGGTGATCGGACAGTGGACAGAGACGCTGCAGCTCAACGTGAGTGAGAAATACAGTAGCTCTGCCTGGGTCTAAAAAACGTGCTGGTTCCTGCGATAATGGCGAGTCGGAATTGTTCAGAACATGACGGGGCAACAGGTGAATCTGGGTGAAAGCTCCTATTTCTTACTGATTGTACAAACTCAGTTTATATCACGTGCGAAGAGGAGTTTGTGGTGAGGATGAAGAGGAGAGCCGGAGACTTTCTCAGTGTGTGTGTTTCAAGGGCCCGTGACGATCGTACGTAAACCTTCAGGTCGAAGGTAACCAGCATCACACGACAGCAGTAGCAGACACTGTAATCACCGGGGGGGTGTAAACAAATATGGATGCAGTGTTTGACCAGATAATGCACTCGGAGCAGATATGAAAAGCATCTGAGTTGGAGCCATATTCAGGTAACGCTTCAGACCATGCTCCGTGACTTGCTTCATTTAGGGACGTGGCTACTATATTATAGTATAAATGTTATTTTGCGTATTCTGTTGGCAGCTTATACATATGAGGAGAAGATAACAGAAGTACAGAACAAGTGAAAACCCAGAATATGAAGCAGTAAATACGATTTCCTGGGGTGTATCTCAACACAGACATTTTAGTGGACTGAAGAGAGACAGATAAAGACAGAGGCTTTGTGATGACAGTAATAATAAAGCGACCTGAAACATGTTCACTCTGCCGTGATCTTCTGATGGCTGACGAGATCTCTTTGACTGTGCCTGCCGGTGACCTGACTCTCGCTTGATGTCCGATCAGATGATCTGATTTTCGGTAGCAGCCTCCAGTCCTTCGGCTCTATTTGAATCATGATCCTAGTTCATCTTGACAGTTTGTTATTTTCCTAATATTCTCTAACTATTGCCTTACCTGTTTTGTTTTTTCTAAACAAAGATCGTATCTGTATCAAACTATCATGTTGTCATAGCAGCTTCTGTGTTGTTGGTACCTAAAATTTGACCCAGGAGAACTATGAAAACTGCTATACGTGGCCCTGTTATGAACCGTTATTATAGCTTGCTGTATCCATCAGACCAGTGGTATCTAACACATCGTGTGTGTCACGTGGAATTGACTGATCAAAATCGTACAGGTCATATGTGAGATGTTACAGTATGACACAGGCATGGACTCTGAATGAGCCGGGGTAACGTTGGTGGCTTCTCAGGTACTAAAATAAATCCTTTCCACAGTTCTGCCCAACTCTAACCAGCTTTGTCAAATATTATACGTAACACCACTAAAAGATCGATAAAAACAGCTGTAAATGCTCCAAATTTAAATCCATAGTCAGTTTGTGAAAGGCTAAATGTACAGTAAATCTGATATCTGTTGAGGTTCGGACTAAAATGATCAGACTGGTAATGATAACGCTGATTGTGCAGCTGTTTAGGAATCTTCCCTGAATGAGCCCAGAGGAACGTGGAACAAGAATAAGAATAAAGACAAAACAGCAACAGGAAAGACAATGTTGAAGAGTCATTCACAATTCAGATGAAGTTTTTATTTTAAGAATTAATATGACTAGCATTACAGCCTTTATCAGTGCACTTTTTCCTGTTTCCACAGTAGTTTGTCTAACCTATATTTATACAGGTCATGAAGTGATATTAATATTACCACCAAGCTTTACTTCGATTAGATCAACTGAGCGATCAATGAACAGCTTCATGTTGAAGCAGTGCTGCGGTCCAGTCCACGTTCGGTGATGGAAGACCTCAGCCGATTTCTGGATCTCAGGCCGGCGGATAGAGTTGAAAACACCCGGAGACAGCGGTGACTTGGTCAATGACAATCATGATGAAAAATATCCGTTCACGAAACTAAACCATACAGTGCTTCCCTACAATATCACTGTGGAGGACAAAAATATACCTATGAATATGCATGCAGGTATCTATCAACACAGAGATTCTAATGAGGTTCATCTTTACAGCCATTACATGTGTTAATTGCATCAGATCTTGTGTACTGATACCTGCAGCTTTAGAGGGGAACACTACAAACTTCCCTCTCACCTAATCCCTTTCCCGAGCACGAGCATGATTCCAAGAATTTGCATCCAGTTCTATTAATAAATCCCACTGAAACACTGGCCACCGTGGTTACGTTTACTCTGCCGGTAATGGATTAGTATCAGAGAAGCTCGGACACACTGGAGGATTTTCAAGCCAATTTACTCAAGATTTGTCCATCGTCACCGTCTGAGGGGAGACCCCTAATTGGAGGCTTGGTCAGGACTAATAGTCAGAGAAGGTTATCTGATGGTGCGAGAGGTTTATAAATTTATTAGGCTGTTTGATCCGGCATGGCACAATGGAGCCAAACGGACCACACCTCAACAAACCAGTACAAAACAAAGCTAGCGACGGAGCAGACAGGATTTACGTTGTGACTGTACAGAGGGTATTTAGCCGAGCAGCCGGAGTGATTGCAGGGTGGTGTTACATTCATTGCAGCATTGCCATTGCACGATCACAGAAATAGGCGCGCCATCAGAGGGTCTGTGAAATATCGTAACATCAGAGGGATGAGGAAATATCGTAACATCCATCCATTCATAAAAACAATATCTCGCATCCATTCATATCCCCCAGGTCAATGATTTAATGACCCATCAGGTCAATGTTTTAATTTGTCCAGCACTTTTTTTTGTTTCCTTTCAGACTCAGCCTCAGCGATGACGCTGTACGCTGTGTTTCATTTAATTAGCAAATATTAACACACTAATGTGCTAAACTAAAATGTTGAACATGGTAAACATTACACACATATTTCGCCAGAACCTAGCATGCCGAATGCTAGCGTTAGCTCAAAGTAGAGCTGCAGAGTAGAGCTGGTGACATTTTGCATTATTTTTTTTTTGCAGAAATGCGAAATGCAATTGAAGCAGAATGTTTGAATTCTTGAATTTTATATGACTTATTATGGAGAGTGACCTGTCATCTCATCCTTACGGAGGAAAATATCAAAAACTGTTAATTTAATTAACAACAACTAACAAACAAGAACAACTGTGCGAAAAGTGAACGTGAAAGCTGAATGAATTGAATTTTCATAATTCTAATTCATCTTCATTATACTATATTCCTCCTGTTGGCTCATGTCCCTGTTCCTGTCCCGTCCTGGAGATGCTACAGTCTCCAGTAGTAAACTACAAGTTGATAACCAAATTATTATTATTAAATTATTAACTAAGGGAGTGGGTCACAAAGTTACTATGGCTCCTGGTTGGTGGCTCCTCTCCGAGTGCATCATCCGAGACTCTAGCTGAGCAATCTGGCTAGGATCTGGCGCTGACCTTAAGTCCTCAGAAGATCCATAGTCCATAGTCCAACAACAGCTCACCCAACACAACCCAAGATCTCAGATCAGATCGATGATCGAGGACTTTTTTTCAGATCAAGATTGTCTGTCGTGTGGAACAAGGGATTCTCAGTGCAGATTCTCAGGTGAACCAAAAAAAATAGGCCAATAGGCAAAGCAGCAGATTCTTCAGTCTCTTATCATCTTCCAAATACAGATCAAATACAATTTTTTTTATTTTATTATTTAACTTTTTTTTACTTTTTTACTTTATTGTAGTAATAGACACCAAAATGTGACTGCAACTGTCTAGACTTGTTTTCAAATTAAAATGTTGATTTTAAAATCTTTTCCTCTCCCGCCACCGTTTTTCACGGTTGTCGCGGATCCAGTAAACGAGTGCTGGAAATTCACGTACGGAAAATGCACAGTTATATACGGCTCTTGTGTCCCTCCGAAAATCCCTGCTTTTCTTGTTCTGTCCTCAGCAGGTAGGAAGCAGGCACATTTCCTCACACTGTAGCTGCGGTTTGATCCGCAGCTTTCCTCTTCTTCTGCATTCAAGGCCATGTCTCTGCTTCTTCACAACACTAAATTATTCACCTCAATAGCCCCTGGTAAACCAGATGTGGCAGAGCTGTTGCTATTAGGCCTCCCATTATTGCTTCTTTCCCTCTATCCTCATAATTCCTTTGTGTGTATTTTGTGGTGTGTGTCATTCTCTGCATTACTAAGGGGAGCTTTTACTAAAACTATACGTTCAAGCGTGACAGTCAAACCTAAAATGATTTTAGCAAGGTGCACGTACGCTGATTTACTTCGGCAATTTGAGATCAAGGCACAGACGTGAAATCGGCATATTTAGAAGGTTACTAACCTGTGTTTGAACTCGCTGCTGGTGACAGAGTTGGAGAAGAAGGAAAATCCCAGCCCTGGGCGGGTGTCTGCCATGTTGGGTATGGATCAGTTATCCTAATGTTCCACAGTGGCGTACCTGATCTGCCCTACCTGTCCTAGCACATCACAGGTCTGGTATGTGAATGAAGGGAGGAGAGGGACAAATATATTAAACGGATTCCACACATTACGAGTTTAAAATCCTAGAAAACCAAAGGTAGGAAACTAAGTGTTACTTGCTACAAATGTAGAAAAATGAAGTCAACAGCATTTTATTTTCCTTCCTCTGCCCTTATCTTCCTCTTTCCTCTGTCTTTAGCTTGCTACCGGCAAAGAGCTTCGCTGTGGCTTAATGGGCCAATCAGAAATTGTTTCAGTCTGATAGGTCTCTGTGAAGGTTTATGTGGCCATAATCTGCACCAGGACGACTCTCTGACTCTGCTGCTGGAATCCACCGAGGACCACTCGCTGAGATAACTCCTCACAACAAATAACATTAGCAGGATACACAAATACTATGTTTCCTCTGTTCCAAATAATGATAGTGGTGCACGTTCTAGAAGGTTCTAGGTTCTAGCAGGAACCTGCAGGACGGACTTATTCAAGTTCATGGGTGATGCCCATGAACGAACACTACATTCTGGAGACGGTTCCGTCGGGCTTTAAGGCAAAAACTCAACATTCTCCAAAATATTTTGGATCAGATTTGCTGCAGCTTGATTTGCTGCAGCAATGTGACAAATTCTACCCCAAACATCTGCAGTTTATTAAATATGGGTCTATAGAAAAATGGAGCAATGATTAGATTATAATTGTAATGAGCACGACATCTACGTTCTGTATAAGCAAACAAACAGGGGACAGGGCGTTGTGGTTTGTGTTCATTAAAACTGACCATCAACTTATTAAAAGCTGCCACGATGATTTTTTTACACTGACTCGTTTAACAGTGAATGTTTGACTGAATTTATCTCAGGATTAACATCAGACCTCTCACCACCAATCCCCACCTCCTCTCCACCGCTGGACCGGCTGCTCCTTCAGTCACGGGCGCTTGTATGAAGGCTGTTGATCATGATTCGATCATGATTCGATCATGATTCATCGGTTCTCCTGTTTCACTTGGGGTCCAGGGGAAACTTGATACCGGTCACCTCTGAGGATAAGCCCAGGTAGTTAAAAGATAGTGTGTGCTCTTGCAGCAGGTCTTGCTGGACCCCTAACAGCCATTTGACTTACCCACACTGTCTCTCTGTTTCTGACATTTGTTATTTTTCTAAAACAAAGAGAGAGCAAACTTGCTGTGTTGTTGGATGGTTTGCTTTGTAGACTGTGAAGCCCCTTGATGCAAATTTGTGATTGGCGCCATTGGGCTGTAGAAATAAAACTGATTTGACTTGGCTCGTTGTAGCATATGTCAGTAAACGGGGTACTTTTGATCGACACTGACACGTGAGGCAACAGAAAACCTACGGCGATGGATCGCTGGGATGCCCCGTCCTGCCCAACGGCGGAGCCGAGGTTATGGCCTCAGACGGGCCCCCAGTGGTCAAGTGAAGACTGCATGGGTGGAAGCAGATCTGTGTGTCAGCTGGAAATGACAGACTCTCCACTGTGCTCCTGGACAAAACGAGCTGCTCTGTGTCTTCATGCTCCTCCATCTGATCCTGCTGATGTTGGACAGAGTTTTAGAGGAGAAGCTGGTGGTCGCTATGGTAACCCAGTACAATGTGGCGATGACTGCTCCTGCCACCACCCTGCCCAGTTCCTCTATACTGGGAGTCTTTGTTTCAGAAACAGCCAACAGTGTATTTGCTGTCACATCATCTTACACAGTAAAATGGTTGGTGGTGTGTGGAGAGACAAACTGATACGGTGATTTCTTTCATCAACACTGACAGCTGTGTTTAGTGGAACGTCCGTAGAGACTAGTACATGTCTAGTACATGTCGAGTACATGTCGAGTACTGGTACAGTACGTTGGATGATGCTTCGTCCATTTATCCTACAAGATGTGTCTGGGTCCTTCTCCAGGTCTGGAACAAATCACCTATGAATACGATATGAGCTGCTGGTGGCCTGTCCCTTATCCTTCGGTATAGCTGAGAGGTCAGGTGTGACAGTTCATGCTGGTGGTGGTGCTGAGTTTCGATCTTTGTAAACAAAATGATTATTGTGTGGAGTGTTACACTGGTTGGGGACAAGGGTGTCATTTCCGACATTTCTAAAGTCTCCATGAACAGTGATCCCTGACTGCTCAGCCTCGAGCTCTCAGTTATTACCTTGTGCGTAAAGCCACGAGCTTTAGGATCAGTGGTGAGTGGGTTGCTTGGCTTCACCGTTCCCGGTTTTGCCTCTCAGGCTACATTCGGGCTGCTCTTCCTTATTGGTGAAGGCCGTTGCGGTTGTATCTATCCTGAAAGGAATACCTGCAGACACCACTCAGGGCCTAACTACTGCCCACTACTACTACTTTTCAGAAAACAAAAACCAAACATTTAGTCTGTATTTTTGTCTACAGTTAATATTGTCATAAAAGATGCCAGAATTGAAAATCGATCAGAGCTGACAGCCTCAGTGACTGCACACAGCTCTTCAGAAGTCCCAACCTCAGAATCTCTGTTACGACCCCACAACAACTCTAAAACAGAGGGGCCTCCAGAAGGTACCTGTGGCTAAGGTCTACCACATCGGTCAACAACACACAGCTATTTTGATAAAGGCTACCGTCTACCCCAGACCTCAACACTGATCCTGGACCAGTCTGCCCACTGAAACCAGAGACCAGACATGCAAAACATGTACTGAAGGGCACACAGTATGTTAGCTTTTGGAACTGTGGTGTCATGGATATTATACAGAAAAACCCAAAAACAGCAGTAAAGCTGGGGAAGCTGGGGAAATGCATCCATTCAAAAATGGACCACAGTGTAATCCCACAGTTGAATTCATATGGGTGGATTAAATTGTTCATATCCATGATATGGGATTACAGCTTCATTTAGAAAATGGCACTTTCTGATGATGACTCTGCAAAGTGCTATGACACAACAAAATCCCTGCAAAACTGTGTTTAATATCCATAGACTCTGGCTTGGAACGGCACAGAATTCACCTGCCCATCAGTCGTTAAGCATTTTAGTCAAGTCACAGTCCTTTCTTAATGTCATAACTTGTTCCCGAAGTCTTCGCTTAGGGGGAGATGTTATTTTTTTCTCATTCGAAACAAGGACACCACGGGACACAGACGATATTTTCCCCTTCTTCGTTTCCTCCCGTCACCCCTCCTCTCCCTTGACATCTGCTGCTAATCCTCTCCAGGCTGGAGACCCTGTTTCATCCTATTCCCAGCCTCAGTTGAGATTAATTCAATTTATCACTTGTAATTTCTGTTTCCCTTTAGTAAACGCCTTGTATATTAGCCTGGCAGTTGGTCTCTTCAGACGGCCAAATTGATTCTGCATGCTACGTGGTACTCTGTGCCTTCGGGGTGTGTACACATGTCGTGTGAACCAGAGACGACCGTGAGGTGGGAGCAAGTCTTCCTCGTGGCTGTCGTTGCCTCTTTGCCCCTGTGGATGAGTCACAAATGACTCTGTGCAAGTGTTGGCCCCTGGTCACTGTAGTCCTGGACTCAGTGTCCTGTAGTTTTTAGCTACGCTACGAGCACGTGTGGGCTTGGGTACATGCAGTTTACAGTATGGCACTTAAAGTGGCTTCAATCTGTATTTTTATGCAGACAAAGAGGAAATGACAGTGTGACAGGTCTCTCTGGTAGTGAAGAACCTACAGATGTCAGTGTTGAAAACATTTGGACAAAAAAAAAAACATGACTGTAGATCAAAGTACAATTTTGAGGTACTTGTACTTTACTTGAGTACTTCCATTTTATGTCACACTATACTTTACTACACTTCAGCACCTTTTACTGCACTACATTTATTTGACCGCTTCAGTTACTGGTTACTTTTCAGATTAACATTTTACAGAAACACAAAAGCTATAATAAGTTAATAAAATATAACACATTGTTAAAGATTAAACCAGTGTCTCACAACATTTTTGTGTTCAGTTGCGTGTTGGGTGGGACAGCAGCTGTGGATGAAACAGAGCGAGCGACTAAACGCTGACGTCCGTGAAGCGTGAAGAGAGGAAACCATCAGGTCGGTGAGGAGCCGTGAGGAGACTGGAACCTTCCTCACAGTAACACATGGAACCAACAGGAACGTCAGGTTCCATCACGTTCTCCACACGGTTCTCCATCGTCTGAGCTCTGACTGCAGCTCCGTTAGTGACCTCGTCTCACCATATCCTCTTCTTCTATGGTGGTTTAACGGCAGCGGCTGGAGAATCGGCTCCACCAGCTGTTGATCAGGTCATGTTCACACAGCTGCAGTGGAGGGAAACCAGACTTCACTCAGGTTTTACTTTTCACCACTTTCTGAAAACGCACTTTCAATTTTCAGTAGATGCGGATGGAAACTTGACAGATGTTTCCTCTCTAAACTTTACATGTGGTTTCATTTCAATGTAAACTGTTAAATTAAAATAAACAGTTTGAGGCCCGAACATCATAGTGTATTCCGGACTAATGGAAGGCTGAGTCCATGGACCCTGTCCTCTCCTACACTCTGTCTGCCCTCTCTCTGTAATGTTGCTGGAGGAGACAGAAGCTTTCACGATGGCACATCAGTGTCACTTCAAGAAAGGAAGGTCACTGAAAGCAAATGCCCCCAAACAGACAGTGAGAGAGTGGTGAGAAGTGGAAAACTAGAGAAACGTGATGGACCCATCTCCCAACAAGTGCAGGCCTGGAAAATGGAAAATGAAAGTGTACAGGGAGGGGGAAAGACAGTGGAATCTTGCCTGTCCATGACCCTAAAAGCCTGCATGTTTCTCGTTATGATTTTATCAAATACAGTTTGAGAGAAGAGGATCAAGGATGGGCGCTGTAATGCAGATAACAAGCAAGAGCAAGAAACAGACACACATTATGGGTTTGAATCCTCCATGCCTGTGTCCATTACTTATTAGAAAAGAGAGAGAATGAAAGCTTCCAAATTCAAACTGAAATCAGAAGGTTTCTAGTAGACATACACTGTAATGATGCCGCAGCTGTTCAGCATTTTACCTCCGCCAAGGAGTTCTGTGTCTGTGGGGGCGGATCCAGACCCTTCCCTCTGAATTTGAATTTTTTGCTCTGAAGTCTGGTGTATGTCGTCCGACACCGGCCTTGGCGGAGGTCTGTGCTCTCTGAGTACCCTTCTAGTTTTCCATTTTTCCATTTTTTTTCCCATTTGTGGAAACTTTTGGTTACTCAGAACTGCCATCGGTCTGCCACTGAGTTTTACTTTACATGTTTTTGGACGGTTTTTATGAGAAACATAAAGGTTCTGCGTAAAGGTTTTTATTTTTATGTCAGTGTGTCCACAGATTTTCAACACAGGGCAAATATCTGTAATGAATGTGTAGAGCTAGTGACATTGAGTGTTGAGAAAATTTGATCCCTTTTGTAACGTAAAAAACTACACTGATAGTGCAACATTAAAAAGTTTAATATTGGATTTTATCACTCATATTTATATAATTATTCTGTAATATTAATTATCATGCATTTCGTTTTGAAACTCCAGTTCCCGTAATGTTTTCAGAGATATGAACATGTTGCCATGGACTGAGTTAGTTACTTTATGCTGTGGGCTACAACTTGAGTCCTGTTTTTTCAGCCTGTGTCTGTTTCCATTCAGTGAAACTGTCCCATTAAAAGCTTTGGTCAGCACCTGTGGGCAGTGTAGCCACTGTGATACTGAAGGAAATTTAAAAACATGAAGATTCTGAATGAAGTTCTGCAGCCTCCTGGTGTCATCGAGTGACACCAAGGATAGAAATACTGAACACTTAGAAAAATGAGTTGCAGTGTCTCAGTTTGAAAAACAAAGGTGGGGGGGGGCATAGACAGTCACAGACAGACAGAGACTTCATCATGGGGCCTTGTCCTTCTTTAATCCTACATGTCTCTTTTTTATTGTGACTAAACAAATAGAGAAACGCACATTTTTCTAGATATCACGAAATGACGACAGTGAACGCGTCGGATGAGACTAGAAATCAGAAGACGGAGACAGACAGAAATGTTTTTTAATCACAGCCTTTCAGAGTGTAAATGACAATGAAAGCACCTGAATACCAGACTGTGAATGTGAGGTTCTAAGAGTGTTTGAGACAACCTTGTTAGGGGTGCACGACGGCTGGGGGACAAAGAGGACAACAGAGAGAAAGAGACAACATAGCGATGCATCCAAATTACAGAGGCACACCCTCCATTGGATTCGTTTTCTTTATGCAACCCTTGACATAAATAAACCTTTCTGATAAGTTTCCCTCCATAGTTTCTTCTTTTTTTAACTTCCAAACAGTTGTGACTGAGAAACGTACGGCGAAGACATTTAACAGTGTAAAAGTAAACTTGTCACTACTGTCTGGACTGAGCCTACTAACGGGACATCATCGCTGTATGAACTTAAACACTTCTATAATGTGAGGCAGAAGAATAAATTGGAAAGATAAGACGGGACACATTCTGAGCTCGGTGTTCTGAGAGTCTCCGTAATATCGCCGCGCACAGCCGGGGATGGAAACACATGCTCCACACTCTTCAAAAATACATGAAACATGCTCGGTGATCTGACAGGATGATTATAGCATCTGTCAAAGAGGAGCGCTGGAGCGCAGCAGGGTGTGACAAGATAATACACAAGCTCACGCACACATGCATATGTAAACATGCACAAGGGCGCACACACGCAAATACGCACAACCCTACACGGAAGCCCACACACAAATTTACGAAAGTCAGTTGCACAAAATGAAGACGCTGAAGTTTTCCTGTTTTGATTGCGAAAGCGAGGCAGAACATTTAGACATTAATGCTGCACATTTCATCTCTGATCAGAGCAGAAAACACATTACATTACTCCTGAAATGACACAAAATCTCATTTGCGTGAAATTACAATTTTCTTAAGGCGCTTTCTCTTAAAGGGCCTTTTTTTTTTCAAGACGCCATATCTCACTAATGTTTCTGCAGAAAACGGCCTCTTTACTCTGTCGTCAGGTCTTTTTTTGAGATCCGCTATTTCAAAAACAATTTTCAAAGGGGGAAAAAAGTCTCCGGTGGAATGTACTTGACAATTAAAGGTGAATCTGACCCAGCAGCGGCGAGGGAGAAGATAGCGTCTCTTTTCTCCCGCAGTGTTATCTGTAATGGCTCAGAAATCTGCCGCTGCTTGTCTTTCATGTCTGAGAGCCAGGGAGAGCGATGGAGAGCAGAGATTCTGATGGGTGCTAGGCCTCATTAGGAGTAATGAAATTTGACCTTGATCTCTGTGAGAGCAATCCCTCACAGCCCTTCCAGCTGTATTATGAGTCAGATGGAGAGATGGGGAGCAGACAGTGAGGGCTCTTTGCAGACAAAAGCAGCTCATGAGCACCAAACAGGACCGGGAGCAGCCAAGAGGGTCGATGAAGCCAGTCTGAGAGCAGCATGATGCAAATCAAGTCTGAGACTGAGATAAACAACTGTTGCTCCCTCCTCCCTCGTTACAGGTATCAACAGAAGTCCACGTGAAGTCAGTTACATCTGCAAATGCGTCTTCTTCTCCATCCAGACTGAAATGCAATTTTTCTCTCCCCAAGACCGAGCTTCTCCAAAACAGTCCCCACACCGTACGAAACCTAAAGGTCCAGGTTGGTGTTTCAGTGAGTGCGGGGGAAAATGAGGATGTGAGCTGCACCGCCCGGCTCAGGGGCTGCGTGACGGTAGAAGTATCCAGGTCTTATAATAAATCCACGAGATAAAGACACGGGACGGCGGTTTTCATCAACCTGTATTCGTGCTGATGGCAGGTGACTTGGCAGTCACGACCTGAGGATCTTATCGGCAACAGCAGCTTTCGAATGACTGCTGGTCAACAAGTAGTGTTCATGAGTTCATCCACGTTCGGTTCCGACACTCTGTGGTGGATGCGGCTGCATTGAACCCCAGGAGAGAGCAGGAGGAGGCGGCGGCTTAAGACGCTGATGGGGCCAGAACACTTCATCAGGACCACCTGTCAGACGGTCCAGTAGCTTCAGACAACACGTCACCCAATCCAGTTCCAACCCTGAGACTCTGCAGACTGTCTGTGGCTGTCCACTCTCAGTCAGCCGGAAGGCAGCAACTGTCTTCTGTCTCTGACTCTGTCGGTGATTTCTCATTGAAAACCTCAACGCTATATCTGATCACACAGCTGTGGTCATTAACCGGCATTTATGTTGATTTAGTCAGACAAGCTGACGGTGTCTGTCTCGCTACTCACCAGATGTCGGCTGTGAGGCAGTTTTTCATGTTTGGCGACTGAAATGAGGAAAAGGAAGAGGAGATCGAGCTGATCCTCGGTTGCTCGGGTCTCTGTGAGAACGACCTGTTGTTCATTGTCACGAAAAAAAAAGGGAAGACGGCTTAGTGTAGACATAGTCTCCGCGTACCAGCTCGAGTCGGCGCTGGAGTTTTCTGGAACCGGAGCACTGTTTAGTCCTCCAGCCTGCACCTAAGTTCAGCGAACTCACCTCATACATATTATATGAACAGCAAGGGAACCATTTGTTCCATAGATAAATTGAGCGGGAATTGTTTACTCTTGCCGGTGTCTGCTATCAGTGATGTATACCGTCTCACTTCTCGGCTATATTCTAGTGCGCCGCTCTTACTGGAGTTTGTGTTGCACTGTTGTGTCTTGGGAATGCAGTTGAAAGGAATAGAATTATTCAAATTTCCTTGTTTTTTTCCCAACTGTAACTTTTCTTTGAAGAGGGGTTAGAAGTGTGTTTTATTCATATTTATTCAACGCTCGAATGAGAGAACAAAGGCAATCAATTCCTCACCCGTGGTGGGAAAACCCTGAGCTCCCTCCCAGCCAATGTACAGAGTGTTTTCATTGTTTCCTTTAGAATAATCCTGAGTCTCAGCAGGTCATGCAACATTGCAACATTTAAGACTTAAAATAATGTAGAAATCACAAAGCTGCTGTGAAGTATACCTCATACGTTGCCCCTGGGATTATGATAAAGGCTTAACTGAGCTGAGGATACTTTGCTCTCAGCTTTAAATCAGTTTTAATCCCTGCCTCTGCCTCAGAAAGTCTCGCCATAGTGAAGAAGAGCGAGTTTTACTATCTCTCGCTGGAGGAAGTGTTAAACATCCAAAAGGCAACTGCATGATTTCCAGGCATGTTCAAATGAGCTCCCTTCACTATGTTGGTAGATAAACGGTGAAATTAGTCCCACGTGATGTGAAGAGCAACGTCCATCTATGATGGAAATGAAAGCGCTGACCTGACGATGGCGCTAGATGGAAGTTTAGAGGATCGCTGAAGTGATTCCAGTTCATCCTGAGGGGAACGTGAACGTCTGAACCACATTGCATCACAGTCCGTCCAGTAGATATTGAGATGTTTCATAGGAAACGTGAAAACTTTGAGGACCAGTCAGAGGACCACCGAGGTCACGTACCTCCCGTCCGTCCCATGCCTGTGAACGACACATCTCAGGAACGCCTGGGGGGAGTTTTATCACATCTGGCACAAAGGTCCGCTTAGACTAAAGGATGAACGGAATTTGGTTGGCAAGGGTCAAAGGTCAAGGCCACATCTTTTTGGCCATAAGTCAAGGATGCATACGCTAATTATGACAAGTTTTCCCGCAAATGTCTGATGGTATGATTCGATAGTGACTGGTGACACTTCGAACAATCTGCTGAGCTTTTGTACTGTACCGTACTGTTCAAATATGACGTTTTTTTCCCACATTCAAAAAAAAAAGATCGAATTTGAAATACAAACCGGCAGCAGAACTAATAAGCCCAAGATCGGCCTCTAGGGGCCGTAACACAGTGGTGGCCCACTGTCCTTTGAGTAACCGGTCGACTTTTTCTCCTCGGGGAAAACAGAGTTTTCACGCTCCTTGTTTGATGTCAATATGACTGTTAGTCCTGCTCTAGTCCAACAAACACTTGCTGAAGCAGAAGTAGAAGGGACAACTAGAAGAAAGTGGACACACACACACCAAGAATAATAAAATAATCACTGAACATTAGAGTTTGATGAGAGTGGAACTGCCCTTTTAAAAAATACAGTGTGTCATAATCAGTGTGCTTTACTGTATTTTTAATGATTTCAGTCCTGTACTATTCCTGTCTTATTTTCTTCCATCATTAATCGAGCCAGGAAGGGTGTCCTCTAGGACACCAAACAGTCTGACGCTGTTTCCCCCACACACTCTTTGATGAGCACACTGAATGTGACGTCTGCTTGGAAGGAAATTGGTCTCGCACCGTGTATTTGTCATATGAATGCAGTCGTACTGTGCTAAAACATACTGTCGAAGTAGGAGACCATGCAGAAGCCACAGTGATGCTGTTCGAGCAGTGGTAGTTGTCTGATGAGCCTCTCTTTCCCTCTATTTCTCATCTGGTTCCCGTCACTCGGGCCTGATGCTAATCTGCTAACTGCCTACGTTCGGCTACACATAGGCCTGCAGGAATCCGGGGGACTTATTTCCTTTCCCACTCAATTTATCAATTCAATCATGATCCGCAGTCACATTAGTGACTGGGGCACACATTAATGTGAAGGAAACTAGACTCTGTTGGTGTGTTTGTGCCTGCACGGCCGCGAGATTTCTGTTGACTCGGCCGAGAGACGCATGAGTTTTGACGACATTTATAATTAACAGAGGCAGTTAGTCACAAGCGACAGGAGCCATTACGCTCAGTGGATGACGGCTAGACTGTGTGTGGCTGAACACAAAGGTGGATTTAAATAATAACATTTACATAGAAAATCTGTCTCTTCTGCCCTGTTCTGAGGGCTTGAGAACAGGGGAAATACTGAGATGAGTTTCAGCCAGAGTCTCCATCACACCGCTGGAGACAGCTTTGTGAGGCTGTGCTCAGACGCAGTGGGGCATTGAGCTACATGCTAACATTAGCATGCTAATGGCCTACCAACACACTAATGTTTAGCAGGAATAATGTTTACCATGTTTACAATTTTAGTTCAGTGTGTTAGCATGCTAACAGTTGCTACTTAGCAGCACCAAAAAAGTGGAGCTAAGCTGATGTGATATCATCAGTTCTGCAGGTATTTGGTCATAAACCAAAGAACTGAACAAATTAAAAATCTGACCTGATGATGGCGCTAGATCAGAGGATCATCAAAGTCATTAGTGTTCAAGCTTTGGAGACCAGAAAAGAAACAAAATTTCATGGCAATACGTCTGATATTTTTGAGGCATTTCGGTCTGGACCAAAGTGGTGGACCGACAGACAGACAGACCCACATAGAACCATCCACAGAGCCACGTGTGGCAGCTCACTGTGTTAAAGTAAGACTGCGCCATGAAGTACACCCCCACAGAGTACTACAGACAACCATTGGTAATATAATGCCAATTCGTATTTTAATCCTAACACCACTGCCCTGACATCTGCAGAGCCACCAGCAGGACCTGGCTGCGTCTTGGATTTTCATTCTACTGGAAAATACGTCAGGGGGAAGTTTTCACAGTGGCAGATTTTTCAGCCGTTTGGGGAACGTTTGGAAATTGTTCTTTTTTGTGGCTGTTTGTTAGGGGCCCTGTCGAGTTTTCTAGGAAACAGACAAAAGTGATGTTTTCCTCACAAAAATGTAATGTCTGTACTCTTTAGGTCTAACAAAAGTGTCCATGCATTTCCTTCCTCACAAAGTTTTTTACTTTCATGTTTACCAGTTTGCAGTCTTCTCCTTCACTCCCTTTTGTGGGTGCATCACAGCATATCGTGGTGTGTTACTGCCGACACCTACCGTGGATCTCGTCGTTCGTGAGATAAACAAAACGAGGACCATACAAAAACTGCTTCACAGCGCTACTGGAGTCCAAAAATGCCACAAGGCCACTTTAACTACAGCTGCAATAGCTAGTCAATTAATCAATGATTTGATTCATGAAAAATTCGAGAACAATCAGCAACTATTTTGATCGTCGATAAACTGAAACCCAAATATCTTTGGGTTTAGTCAGACAAAATGAGCCATTTAAAGACTTCACCTCATACTATGGGGGATTGTAATGGGCATTTTCCACCAGTTCCTGTCATTTTATAAACCAGACTACTAACTGATTAATCAAGAAATAATCGACTGATTGATCAATCATGAAAATAATTGTTAGGTGCTGCCCTAGATTTATTACAGATGACATTTTGGAGCCTCTGTTTGTTGGGCCCATGGATTTGTGAAGAGGAAAAGAGGGCAGAGGGACAAAGAAATATCTATGTTCAGAAAAAGCAAAGAAACAAATAACACTACTGCACGAGTGGAAAAAGGAAGAGTAGAAAGGAAGGAAAAAAGAAACTGATGAGTCAGAGTGGGCAGAAGCCAGTTCGCTGCATTTGCAACATAATGATCCGGCAGCGTCAGGATTGAAACCGAGGGTAAGAAGGCAGAAGGAGAAGCAGTGGAGGTGTTGGGCACTGGAGAGTCAAGGCCAAAGGAACTGAGATGGAGCCTGCGTTGTAACCATGGCAACAGCACATAGGTTCCATGATTTCCCCAAGAGTATTTTATGGGGAGCTTCGGGGCCGGGGGCCCCCTAAAGGCCGGATAAAGCGTCGGGCGGCGGCAGTTAAACTGCTGTGGGAAGGACGGAGGAGGATGAGGGGGCTAATGAGCGCATGGATTAACTGCTCCCAGATAACAGCCGGCGGACGGAAAACAGCCGCCCACGGGCACCAAACATAACCCCGTTTGATTCAATGGGGCCAGTATGGGAAGATTTCTCTTACTGGTGATTAATTGTTGAATCGGCAAACAATGTGGGATAATCGTTACGGAGAAAGGAGAAAGGTAGAGAAGAAGAGGATGAGGCAGAAGAATGTGTGACAGGACATTGTTGAATGTCACAGAGATGCATTGAAAGAGACTCGAGGAGAAGCCGAACCTCCTCCGGTATCTGCAGAGGCAGAACAGATGTCCCTTTCTGTTTCCTCAGAAAGGTGGCGTGTTTGTTTTGGACAGTTTACAGGTATTTATTCAGGCCGAAGCTAATGTCAGGCCGTTTAAAGTGCTCACCTGACCTGCAGCCTACAGTGACATTAAAGTGGACAGGCGGTTTATCGACAGTGGAGTCTGACAGCAGAGCAGACGCAGGCAGAGGAGCAAAGGTCTGCCCGCGACTGATAAGGAAACCACGGGAACGGAGGCAGACAGAAATAGACAGAGAGAAAGATGAGGAGGAGGTTGTGCCCATAGAGAAATCTCACCCCCTCTTCTCTCTTTTCTCTTCATCTTCTGCAGAATACTGCCGAGAGAAATAAATAATCTGCTCCCGTTGTTTTGCTCCCCCTTCTTGTTTTTGAGATTTCCGGTTTGTACTTTCTTGCTTTCTTAATCCATTACTACCCTGCACTGCCTCCTTCTGAATCCTTTTTTTTTTTTCAAATCTGAAGTAACCTCAACCACCTGGTTATTACTGTAACCATGACGACAAAGGTCCCCTAGCCGCAACACAGTCATTTGAAACCAAACTTTGATCTTTCTCTAAACCTAACGAAGCTGTTTTGGTGCCTAAACCAACCCTTAACCATAGTGTTGTCACATCATAAAACCGATTTATTTTCCAACAGGGATTTGTAAAGGTTCTGAAAGACGCAGACAAACAGTGTTGTCCTGCCGATAAGGGCACTGATGGATTCGCCTGTTTCAGGGCCCCCGGGCAATAATTTGTTGTTGGACACCTACCGATCGCGCCCCGCCCTCGGCGCTTTGTGTAATAATTCACTCTCAAGTACGCATCGAGTACACTGCACACAAACACCCAGACAGTACAACCAGTACTCCCGTGCGTTGGACTAAATGTACCCAGGCCCAGGTTTTTGACGTGTCAGTTAGTTTGACTGTACACAGCTCTATTTAGAAATATGCTGCATGTCAGCACAATTTAGGCCAAAAAGCATTTTAAAATTAGATTCTGACATAGGTCAAGACGGGGCCAACAGACTGAGGAATAATGCATAACCTGCTGTAGGTGATGTACCTTCACTGTAACCGACATTTCTCCATGCAGGAATTACATTTCTAAAAAGAGACCTGATCTGAAAGGGAGCAGAGGACAGTCATAATAATTTTGGAGGAAAAGTAATCATGTTTGTTATCAACGTGATGAGAAAATGAGTAACATATCTGTTGATACTGAATGTACCAGTGAAATGTTCTCTGACAACATAACTCGTTGGTTTTAAAACCAGAAATCTTGCAGAGCAGTTTCTGCTTGTAACAGCCGAAGCGCTGTTTATTTTTATGGATATGATTTGGTAATAATAGAGCTTGAAATGGCAGAGCAGTAAACATGTTGTGTCTCGTGCTTCAATTCACAAAACACATTTTTATCCTGCCATGATAATGAAACACCATGTGATAGTGATAGTGAATTCAGTTGGATCTACTCAGGCCCTAGACCAAAGTCCAGTATCATGCCCAGACCCACAACCATGTCTCCTAGAAACGATGCTTGTGTACTACTAATGGGTTGGAGCTGAGAAATGCAATCGACGCCAGGATTATGTTCAGAAGCGATGTTTTGAACGGTGGTTGGGTTGGATGTTGGGTGCACAAAGCAAAACCACCTAATCAAGTGCTGTGAGCACCTTAACTTAATCATAAAAGAATGTTTCATCATGCTTTTGTTGCTACGAGTGGACATTGTAGGGAAAACGTATTAACCTGATGTCGTTATTCGGATACGCTCAGTGTCAAGATTTGGCAAGGTGGAACCTTTTCTTAATTAAAACCTTTCCTGAACATGTTAATAGAAAACGTAATCCGGGTGTCGTTACATTTCCATCAAAACGTATTTGCAGTTGCAAATAAGCTGCATAAAATTCTAATTTCTAGAAGACAGGGTTGACTGATGATAATTTGGACTTTGCAGAGTTACGAGAACCGAAAGGACCCAGCAAGCTATTCAAATCAAACAAAGCGGCTTTTGTGCTCTTTGTATGTTTCTTCTTTAACCGTTGAGGAAGTCCATGTTGCTACAGACAGTTCTCCTCTTTCTATTTCATCTCTTCTCGTCTGTCAACCACTGAAAGCGCTTTACAACGTACGTCTCACTCAATCATTCACACACTGAAGGGGCAGCATCGGGAGCAGTTAGGGGTTCGGTGTCTTGCTCGAGGACACACGTCGACACGCTCGCCGGATCAAATCAGGAACCTTCCGGTTACTAGACGACCGCTCTGCCTTCTGAGCCACGCCGTCCCTCACAAACACTTTGCAAATGACTTTTGACAGCGAGACACAGATCTCTTCGACAATAACTGTCAGGGTGTAGGCTGAGTTCAGGACCCTGAAACTTAATCACTTGCTAAGGATGATCTTCAGCTGACGGGAAGGTGGAACTAAGGACTTTTGTATGGGCACATAGTCGGAGATTTAAGACCAGAGAGACCTCTTGTCCAGATCTCTTTACCTGCTGTGACACCTCTTAAAAGAGCTGAGTGAATTATTGATCACGCCGTGGTGGCTGGCTCCTGGCCGCTGCGAAGGCGAAAAGATGGTGTTACCATTCAAATGACTGACCCGACGTTGCTCCTGGCGTTTTCAATCCCATTGGAATCTCCGGTCTGAAATCCTTTTGGATTTGTGAAGCCGTGAGTCATTCTATTACCAGGCCCCACTCTGCCACTAATCAATTCTGTGTGGTAAAGCTTGTTTCTCACATGACAAGTCAGATTTAAATACATTTCATATGCTAAATGGGGTATATTCACCTGCCTATGAGTTATTACTGAGGAGGAGCAGCAGGGATTTGCGTCAGCCGGTCATGTATTTTCAAGGTCCGTGTGTCGCTCTGCTGTGCTCGGAGTACAATAAAAAGCTTAGCGTGAGGTGGACAAAAAAAGTACGAGAAAGAGTGTGACATATGCAGGAGATGTGTGGGAGGGAAGAAATGCTTTTCTTTTCCTTTTCTGCAGAGTTGGCCTGCTGCCTGTGGGAGGGAGGAAGATTAGAGGGCTGTTTGGAGTTTGCCTTTTTGTTGGGGTTCTGAGTTCTCACCATGGCCAAATACAAGCCTTCGGCTGACTCAGGCTATTTGCTTGATGCAGCCTTTTATCCCCGACTATCCCAGGTTATCAACTTGGCTCGTTGGTTGCATGCAGAGAGCCCGGGGAGAGTCTGGTTGATGGTGGGTGGTGATAACATCCAGTATACATTTTTTACTTTTTTCTCAAGTGAAGCCCCTGGCACCTGGAACCAAAGACTGATTCAGATTGGTCTTTGTAGATAATGTGGTTTAGGATGTCCTTAACACTGTGTAATTGATCAGCTCTGGGTCACAGTGGCATTTGAAATCCCTCCAGCTCCTCTCCAATCCTTCAAACACAAACCAGCCATTTGTCAAAATAATCAACATCTATACACAATAACAGGGTTTTTGGCCACTGCCAGTCTCCAGAAGCCCTTTCAAGGTCTGGGCAGAGTTTCAGGATGGGGCTTGAATTGTTGAGAAGACGTGAACTGATTTACTGAGTCCTCTAAATTCAAGTGATTAAATATTCGGGATACTCTTACTATTTTCTGTAGAGACTGTTTTGTATTCTTGTAGAGGTGTAGTGGTGTGTATACACAGGTATACAGTGAATACCGTCCTCTGGGCCGGAGGTTCACTGTGTACCTACCTACAAATAGCCACAGATACTTGTCAGTGTGCATGTTGCGGAGTAACACCACGGGCAATTGTGTTGCAGCCTGTCATGTCATCTGCGGTGGTAACTTTGCATCAGGGATTTTTTATATTCCCTGAGTTTAGCCTGTAAGGCGGTGCCCCCTCCCAGGCAACGCGCAGTAATTACCCCACAGATGTGTTACAGGAACTGGATACCGGACTTAAAGATGGCGCCCACTCACACACTTGTGGGTTGTCTGTAAGACGAGCTCAGAAAAGATCCTTCTCTCGCTGTAGTTTTATGTCGCTTCAAACTCATTGAGCACATAAAACTACAAATATGAAGCCAGCGCACCGAGGCATTTTTTTTAAGCTTTTTTAAAACAGAAAAAAACAGTCTGACAACAATGACACTGAGGTAGAAGCAGCTCCAGAAGGAGACGATAAGACAGACAGATAATGTTAGATATGAAGCTACACTGTCAGCCGAGAGGCGCAGAAGGGGTGTGTGTTGATAAGTAACGGAGGAAATGTGATCCTGAGAGCAGCAAAGCATCCTGCATACTTATAAGCAAAAGTCATGATTTGAAAATTTATCAAAGTAAAAGTGGGCTATTCAGAAAAAAGGTTCCGGTGAGTTTTACATTATTTTTATTATAACATCATTATATATTATAATAATGGATTATTATTAGTCATGCATTAATGTATAACAGTAGGCTACAAGACTTTTTATAAACTCATCATATGTTTGTTATGTAAAATGTCAATTTTAGAAAAAAAAAAAAAAATAATAATAATAACTTAAGTAAACTACAAGTAGTAAAGTAAAAGTACCTCAAATATGTATGTAAATACAGTGTGTGGGTATACAGGGTACTCACCTACAGACAGGAACTCCTAGACCTAGTTAAACTTCACGCCTTGCTCATGTCAACCACCAGCCACCCCCCACCCCTGTGGAGTAGTCCTCCTGCTAGGATGTCAGTTCAGAGCAGAGCTATGATCCAGGTTGAATTCATCTATATTGATGTTCGGCTAATAGAGCATTCATTACTCATTAGCAGCTGTCAAGCCGTCAAATCGATGAGACCTTTGCTTTAGTAACAAACCCCTTGTTTAGCATCAGCGATGCACACTAGAAGATCAAATCAGCAATAAATCTGAGACTCGGAGTCAGTTAAAATGGTTTTCACAGCATGGTAAGCTTTGAAGTTTCGCAGTGTCTGCTTTGGTTTCAGATGTTTTTCCCCCTCACCTAGGGTTAAGGTAACGAAAATTTACATTTTTAGGAAGTTTTCATTTCAGCATAATCCAATTTAACACGAATGTGATTTTCAACCTAAGATAACTCTAGGGAAGTAGACAAAATTTTTATATTTCCAATTTGAGATAGGAGTGCAGAATGAAGAAAAGTCAGATTTAACAGATTCTAATGACTTTTTGATTTATGGTTGTATTTGGGGCAGTTTTGTCTTGTGTTCATCACTGACTCAAGTCAACAGTTTACCTACCTTTTTATTAACTGTTAAGTCACTGAATCTAACCGTTGGTTGTCTCCTATGCTCTCTCTCCAGAATGAGGACATGCAGTGGCCCCGGGGGGAGCAGGAGATTCCCAGCTCTGTCTGCAGCCTTCCCTGTAAAACCGGCGAGAGGAAGAAGGTGGTGAAAGGCATGCCCTGCTGCTGGCACTGCGAGCCCTGCGACGGGTACCAGTATCAGTACAACGAGTTCACCTGCAAACTCTGCTCCTACAACATGAGGCCCAATGCCAACCGCACGTCCTGCCAGCCTATACCCATCATAAAACTGGAATGGCACTCACCCTGGGCAGTGATTCCGGTTTTCCTGGCAATGCTCGGTATCATCGCTACATTATTTGTCATGGCGACGTTCATACGGTACAACGACACGCCGATTGTCCGAGCGTCGGGCAGGGAGCTGAGCTACGTTCTCCTGACTGGGATATTTCTGTGTTATATCATCACATTCCTCATGATCGCCAAGCCAGATGTTGGTGTGTGCTCGTTCAGACGGATTTTCCTGGGTCTGGGAATGTGTATCAGCTACGCCGCCCTCCTCACCAAAACTAACCGCATCTACAGAATCTTCGAACAGGGCAAGAAGTCGGTGACAGCGCCGAGGCTGATCAGCCCCACCTCACAGCTGGCCATCACCTCCAGTCTCATCTCGGTCCAGCTGTTGGGGGTGTTAATCTGGTTCGGGGTGGATCCACCCAACACCATCATAGACTATGACGAGCAGAAGACCATCAACCCGGATCTGGCACGAGGGGTGTTGAAATGCGACATCACGGATCTTCAGATCATCTGCTCGTTGGGTTACAGTATCTTACTGATGGTGACGTGTACTGTTTACGCCATAAAGACCCGCGGGGTCCCGGAGAATTTTAACGAGGCCAAGCCCATCGGGTTCACCATGTACACCACCTGCATCGTATGGCTGGCTTTTATACCCATCTTCTTTGGCACGGCGCAGTCTGCGGAAAAGGTAAGAACCCATGGATGAAACGTAAGTAGAAATGAAGGGGGAAACTGCAGGATGGATGAATGTTTGGATGATGGATAAAACTGTGCCATACGCTTGTCTACGAATAGTAGCGTTACAGAAACTTAACTCTCCACATTACTGTCATTTTTTTCGTTTTACAGTTTGCACTCAATTATTTTGATGCTATATTAGAAACAAAAGTGCAGTTTTGAGAAGTGGTGACAAAAACGCCAAAGTTGTTTTTCAATTTCCAAAAACAGCAAATTTACGCAAATTTAAATTAAGTGGTTTTTGTGTTACAGTTCAACTGTCACCTTATGCTGAGGCAAGAACCCACAGCTTAATTATGGCTACATCTGTTTGACTGAAAGTAAGACAGAAAGGGAGAAACTGGGAAAGAGCACTGGGGAAGCGTTGGACAGTTGTATGAACATTACTCATCCTATTCCGCTCTCCTTGCAAGCCTTTTGGATGACTTCATGTTAGGGTTCCAAGGGGACGTTCCCCAGGCATCGTGCTGCGTACGCATTTACAGTGTCTTCAAGTATAGCGTGGTCTCTCTTCACGTGAGAGTGAGGGAGTCATGCAGTCCACCAAAGAGAGTGTCCAATGCCAAGACCGCACCAAAGCAGGATCCACAACCGATCAACCAATACTAGCTTGTTACTAAACTTAAGCCCAGTGAGCCGGCAGACACACTCAGTTCCAAAACTCCACACAACAAAGAAGTTCTCCCGCAGTTACAGGTTCACCAACCCAACTCACAAAGGTTCAACAGAGGCGTTTTGAAAATTTCCATACCTCGTCTGTGTGGAAACAGCCAATTAAACAATGTGATGTCATATACTGTTGGTGTGTTTCCATTCACCTGTTTTCATGAGCATTTTCAATTTGCATTTGGAAAATGTGGAAACAGCGGAAATTTGTTTAAGGAGAAAAAAAAAGTTTTATGCACGGCTGAGGTGGCAGAGTTTGTGCAACGGTAAACATGGTCCAAAATGACGCTGGAACAAAACTCCAGCTGTTGTCTCTACAAAGATTTTCCTCCGACATCACAGCTGCTTGTCCAGCTCTGTTTACATTCATTAGTTAGCAAACACCAGGTATGACTGAAATTTCTGTGAGCAGAGGATTCTAAACGACGAAATCGGCGTTGTACAAACCATTTTTCTATGTGATAGTTTTGTGAAAAGAACCAGAAACAAGGCCTGTTTTCACCAAACTCAGGCCGAAACTGAATTCTCTTAGATGTGAAGAAAGTTGTAGGATGTAGGAAACTTATGTGACCGTACGTTTTCTCACAATTCTATGAAAACTATTGCTAAACAAAACGCGTCTCTACGTTTATTGAAATGTTGAAGTTTGTCGTCAAAATGTTTCACAATTATTGAAGTTCATGCGAGGTCTGGGCATAGGTGACTTAGATTTCACCATTCACTGTCAAAACCCCGAATTCGAATGGCAGTGACGAGATCAAATAAACTCACATTTAACCTACACATATGCAGAGTCATTTTGTACGTTCAGGTCCATCGTCATTGTATTCAGGTAACACTCAGAATTTCAGCCGTAATATGCACGTTTTTTCACGTTTTTCGGGAGAGGGTCACCTAAGACTTCAAGGAGAGAACCATATGTTGACTGTGATACTGTGCCCCCCCAGGCCAGACAGGCTACATCCAGCCCTGATTAAAAGCTAACTTAATGTGTTATGAAGTTGTCATTGCTGTGTTTGCAGTTTTAGATCACAGTTGGCAGAGAGGCATCAAATCCATGGAGAAAAACTGTCGATCACTTTCATGGAGCTCCATTCAGTAGGTCCTGTCCCACAGCTTTTACTCCATAATTTTCATTATTAGCCACAGAAAAAATTCTTAGAAAAACACAGAGGTCCCTGTTTCCCTCAAAGAGCACACTCTCCGTTACGCTGCAACTACAAATCGTCAACAAATCACAATATAGCAAAAATCCATGTCAAGTGGAGTATTACTCCATCATTCATAATGGGTGACTATCGCTGTTGTGTTCCACTTTATTAGCCTGGAGTCTTCCAGATGAGCCTGATCTGCCACTGCAAAATAATCTCATTCCATTTGTGCAGAGAGACGAAGGCTTTCATACGAAACTCAATGAGCCACATTTTGCAGTGAAATGAAAAAAAGGAAGCAATCAGATGAAAAACAGACAGTTATGATTTTCCTGAAACCAGAGGAAATGTAATGCCCATCTCGTTGGTAAAATATTGAACGAAGAGAGAGACATATTTCTCGCTATCTGTCCGTTAGGACCTCAGGTGCCATTTGTTCTCATCATCTACGTGGTCCTGATGAAGCAGTGACAGTGGGAATTTGGTAAAGGACAAGAGGTGCAATCCCAAGGTGTGAGGCTGTGTTTGCATAGGTGGTTACGCGCCGCAGAGACTCGGTGTGACCGTGTCGTCGCGGTTGTTTCTGGGTTACAACAGGTTGTGAAAGCTCATTTTCACCAGAGAGCTCAAGCCGAAACTGAATTTTGTTGTAGTGTTCTAGGATGTGGGAAACTTGTTAGAAAAGGTTCTTACCATAATTGCGACCTTCACGTCTTATCACAGCTTTATGAAAACTGTGGCCAAACAAAACGAGCCTCTACGTTTAGCCTCGGTGAAATGTGGTGTGCAGTCTGCTGAACGACGTTAATAAGCTTTCGTGCACTGCCGGGATAAATAATCACCATGTGAGCTCTGTTGAGTTCTGGTTTGTGTCCCCACAGATCTCTTTACCTTCTCTTTGTGACTTCGGGCTACTTGAAATTCATGGGGTCATGCTGCTCAGTGCGTTTTTATTCTGCCTGCCTTTGTTCGAGGTGGCCACACCCCAGATAATACTCGAGTACCCGTTTTAATATGAGAAGTTACAGTATATTGACCATACATAGGAGTGCAGATACCGGTATGCAGCCGTGCTAGTGAACTCCGCCTTCTGCATGTGGCCACTAGTTCTCATCAACGTTACACCTTATGTCCCCCTCATGTCCTTCTGTCCTCTCTTGCCTCCTTTCCTCATCTGACACGTCTTTCATAGAAGATCATCCAGGAATGAATCGAGACGCTCACCGTCGTAATTTTGATAGAATGTCAACGTATAGAGTGTTGGTGGTTTAGTTTGAGAGAGAAAACAATTTGTGAAATTTGAAAGATGAGGTGATTGTCAAAGTAATGAAAAGTTCTCCACTGTCCAGTGCGCACTGGCTGCTGCTGCGCGGACTGCGTGACGAGTTTTGAAGAAGTGAACGTGAACACACAAAAAGAAGTAAGCACCCGGGCAGACTTAGGAGCTTTTCTAGATGCTTGATGCGGCTTCTCTATTACCAGCTACCAGCAGAGTGAATTTAAATTGCATTTTGATTAAGTACAAATATCCGTCTAATACCTAAGGTGCTGGTGATTGAAGTTTCGGAATAGAGCCGTAAACCCAGCCAGAAACAGAGATTAAGAGGGTTCTGCTCTCCCCTTCATCCCTGAGGAGGAGGAGGAGGATGTGTGAGTGTTATCGGCGGCCCAGGTGAAGAGTGTCCGGGCCTGACACTGTGCGCTCTGGGCTTGATCTTTGGCAGAGTCATTGGAAAGACTAAGCCTCTCTGCTGGGCACTCAGCATTAAAGAGACGGACTGGGGTAAACCCCTGTGATGGACTTGTGTCCTGTCCACAGGGACACACTTGTCCACCGAAAATGCTTCAGGCCACAGAGGCAGTGGATAAGCTGCCTGGCAGCGTCTGTGCGCACGGAGGGAAATCCTGTCGCCTGCGGCAAAACGGTGTCGCACAGTTCATCAAGAAAGAGTTGAGCCTTTTTCACGGAAGGTGTTTCGGGAAACTTTTCAAATGAAGTGCTCTGAAGGTTTTTTTCAGACCTGTAGTTTGTTTGCTCGGCTCTGAATCAGTGGATGAGTTTTCCTTGGTTCGGTTTCATGTCACAGAGGAATTTCAGGAGAACCGAAATGAATTAAACAACGCAGGTTTAAAAAAACGGCCTCAGTCTTCTTCCCAGTGGACTCTGGCGCACCTTGCTTGTCGTATGAAAACAAGCCAGACCAACCGAAGCACTGTGGGAGAGCAGAAATGTGATTTTAACATCATTTCAAAATCTAACCTGCTGTTAAGTCCAGCAGCTGATCGTCAGCTTCTCAGAAAGCAGTCTACTGGTCCGTTTCGGACATGGAGGGTCTGTATCTACTGTGTCACCAGAGAAGGCAAAAAAACTCATCAGCTTAACTGAAGTACAGACTGACCTGTCACCGAAACTGTCCAATCTCAGCTCACCTCAGCTTCCTACAAACATACGGGCTGGATCGGCGCTCCCCAGCAGCTGCATCAAGGAGGTGGATAAACTCTTTACACTAGAGGAGAAAAGAAAATTCATTATTAGTAACGATACTCTGCATAAATAGGATAAAGTCAGGCGGTTATTGACTTGATATCAAGGAGCTGGATCCGTGATGGAAAAGGATCATAAAAGGCTTTGCAGTAGACGGAGAAAGCAGGAGCGAGATAAGAGATCTGCGGGGAAGCCAGAGATGAAGCAGGAAAGCACAGAGTGATCTGTGGTTGGAGGAAAAAAGAGAGGGGGGGGGGGTGACAGGGAAGAAAAAGAGAAGCAGAGAAGACAAAACAGAACAGGAGAGACACAGACGGGGGGGGGCAGAGAGAGAGAGAGACTGCATCATACAGGGGGTTTCACCTCGAGAGAGAGAGAGAGAGAATGGAGGAGGGGGGAGAGAGAGAGAGGAGGAGGGGAGAGAGAGAGAGAGGAGGAGGGGGAGAGGGAGAGAGAGAGAGAGGAGGAGGGTGAGAGAGAGGGGAGGATGGGGAGAGAGAGAGAGGAGGAGGGTGAGAGAGAGAGAGAGGAGGAGGGGGAGAGAGAGAGAGAGAGGAAGAGGGGGAGAGAGAGAGGGGGAGGAGAGAGGAGGAGGGGAGAGAGAGGAGGATGGGGAGAGGGAGAGAGAGGAAGAGGGGGAGAGAGAGGGGGAGGAGAGAGAGGAGGAGGGGGAGAGGGAGAGAGAGGAGGAGGGGGAGAGAGAGAGAGAGGAGGAGGGGAGGGGAGAGAAACAGTGAGAGAGAGAGAGAGAGAGAGGGAGAGGGAGAGAGAGAGAGGAGGGGGAGAGAGAGAGGAGGAGGGGGAGAGAGAGAGGGGAGGATGGGGAGAGAGAGAGAGGAGGAGGGGGAGAGGGAGAGAGGGGGGGAGGAGAGAGAGGAGGAGGGTGAGAGAGAGGGGAGGATGGGGAGAGAGAGAGAAGAGAGAGGAGGAGGGTGAGAGAGAGGGGAGAGGGAGAGAGAGAGACGGCATCATACAGGGGGTTTCACCTCGAGAGAGAGAGAGAGAGAGAAAGGAGGAGGGGGGGAGAGAGAGGAGGAGGGTGAGAGAGAGAGAGAGGAGGAGTGGGGAGAGAGAGAGAGAAACAGTGAGAGAGGGGAGAGAGAGAGAGAGGAGGAGGGGGGGAGAGAGAGGAGGAGGGGAGAGAGAGAGAGAGAGGAGAGGGGAGAGAGAGAGAGAGGAGGAGGGGGAGAGAGAGAGAGAAACAGTGAGAGAGGGGAGAGAGAGAGAAAGGAGGATGGGGAGAGGAAGAGAGAAACAGTGAGAGAGGGGAGAGAGAGAGAAAGGAGGATGGGGAGAGGAAGAGAGAAACAGTGAGAGAGGGGAGAGAGGCTGCATCATGGGGGGACAGACACAGAGAGAGAAAAACAGAGACGGGGGAGAGAGAGAGAGGCTGCAGCATTGAAGGCGGGGATGCAGAGAGAGAGAGGAAACAGATGGGGGGGGGCTGCATCGTGGGGGGGGGCACAGAGGGAGAGAGAGATTTCAAACCTTCTTTATTTGCTTTCATCACATCAGCAACAGACAAACACAAAAACCAGAACAACGTCACCGCTCCACACTGACTAGAGTCATTACCTCCTACGGCTGCTGGAGGGCGCCGTGTCTTCAGCCTAAACTGGGGACGTTTTTCAGGATTCGCTGTCCGTCCACGCAGCTCAGCAGGACAACACACAGAGGGAATTTCTTACTAAAAAGACACAGCTTGGAGATGTTAGGACGGACTTAGATTCCACTCAAATGAAAAAGTGCTCGTGTTAGAAACCAACTTTGGGATGTATTTTTACACAGAACGAGGACCGTGGATGGACATCATCAGTATCGTTTACCGGGCTGGAATAACTCCACAGTACTCCACCCCGGAGGTTTCCAGTCTGGGAGGCGCCCCCCCCCAGGGGGGCACAGAGGGAGAGACGTGAGACAAAGATGCTGTGTGAGGTGACAGGTGTATGCAGGTGTTGTAAAAGCAACAGGAAGTTAGTTCCTGCAGCTCGTGTTCTGGTTTGACTGCTCACCAGCGGCTGCAGCTGAAGCAGTGGCTCAGGGAGGAGGTTAAGATGCAGCGGAACGCTTTGGGCCTGGTCGCTGCAGGTTGTGTCAGCAATGGCACTTCTTCTTCTCAGAGTCAGCACTCAGTCAAATCTGAACACACACAGACGTGAAACCAAAGAAAACCAAAGAACAGAGATGCTCCTTATCACTGCAGAAGTTCATTCAGAATCTTCCTGTTTTTAAGTTTCCCTCAGTATCACAGTGACCCGGTGACAGTTGTCTGAACGTCCACGGCTACGCTGAGAACAGGAGCTGGTCACAGCCGGTTCAGCAGCTTTTACTGGGACAGTCTGACTGAAGGGAAACAGATACAGACGAAAAAGAATGGACCTCCAGGTGTAGGCCACAGCTCACTCACTGAAACCATGGCAACAATATGCTCCCGCTTTACGTCCCCCGAAACCCCCGAAACATGGGAAGTGTAGTTCCAAAACTCGGAGCATGATCATTTACCAAGCAGAAGAAAGACGACAAATAATAATAGCAGCAAGAATAATAGTGTGTGTGTGTGTGTGTGTGTGTGTGTGTGTGTGAGAGTACTTGTAAGTCTTTGAGGGAACCAGTTTGAGTTATATACCAAACGGAGTGAGGACATTTTGGGAAAGTGAGGACATCTTGTCCGGTCCTCACACCTTCAAAGGGCTGTTTGAGGGTTCAGACCTGGTTTTAGGGTTCAGGTTAGAACCAGGTTTAGGTCAGAGACAGGGTGAGCGGCTGGGGAATGCACTATGTCAATGACAGGTCCTCACAAAGACAGAAGTACAGGTGTGTGTGTGTGCAGAGGATTGACGTCAGCAGCTGAGGGGAGCGGTGACATCATGGCCTTTACCGCTTGTCATTACCTACCTGCCCAAAGACGAGCAGAATACAGATGGGGGCCGAGGGAGAGACCGCACAACCACACACACACACACACACACACACACACACACACACACACACACACACACACAGACACAGACAGACACAGACACAGACACACAGACACACACACAACCACACAACCACAGACACACACAGACACACAGACACACAGACACAGACACACACAGACACAGACACACAGACACACACAGACACACACAGACACAGACAGACACACAGACACACACAGACACAGACACACACAGACACAGACACACACACAACCACACACAACCACACAACCACACACACACACACACACAGACACACACAGACACACACAGACACAGACACACACAACCACACAACCACACACACACACACACAGACACACAGACACAGACACACAGACACACACAACCACACACACAACCACACAGACACAGACACAGACGTACAACCACACACAAACAGAATTTACAGACACACATACACGTGCATGGACACGGGGAAGGAACCAAACACAAATACAAACGGGGGGAAGGAAGGAAGGAGGAGGCACAACATCCTCCCACGCAACACAAGTGTAAGACTTAGAAGTAAGTGACACTAATGAATGAGCTCATGCAGAGAGAGCTCGTGCTCTCGTAGTGTGTGTACCTGAACATCCACACACACACACACACACACACACCCGGGAGCATGCACGTTTATAACATGGACCATTCGAGTTTGATTTAAAAACAGCAGAGTTCTAATGATTAAGGCTCAGCCGAGCTGAAACAAAACCCAAAGACTCGACATGAACCCGAGTCAGATTAACACGATTGGTGGCGAGTCGTGTGGCTGCCGTCCACGCCGACTCGTGTGCGGTAGTACGCTACGGAGGTCGTACCAGTTCTTCGGGAGGGAAATGTGCAGGTTCCACTGAGGCTCTCATACACCTGAACGTTCGTGTCCATCAGAGTGAACAAACTGTCGCTTCTCTCTTTTCAAACTCGTGGTGTTTTTTGCTCGTGACTACAGTCGTCGGCCGGGACAAACAGACTTAGAGGTGCTTTTAAGAAGTTCCTCAGGTGAGCTGCGATAGTTGGACCAATGCATCGCGTTGACAGGATATGTTATGTCAAATCTAGAAGACAAAAAAGGATGACGATCGTTTCATTTTTCCTGCGTCGCAGAACCGTCTTCCCCTTAGGCCTCTGACGAAAGCGCCCGCACACCCAAACACGTGTGTTCATTTATTCTGGTCCGACCTCTGCCCCGCAGGAAGGTGGACCGATCCGCGCCGGAACTTACGCGAGGTCACCCAACAGAATATACTGGTTGTCCCGCCCTGACGGCACAGGCACGACCGTGAGGCTCAATAAGAGGAGGAGTCCTGGTCCTGGTGCCATCCTCCTCTGGTCGGATCCCGCTGCTCTGAAGTTCCTTTCACGGCTGCTGCTGTTGACAGAGGGAAAGACCCGGTGGCTCGCGTGAAGCCCGTGAGTCTCGATCCTCCTCGATCATCCTGATTTCTCGGGGCTTACAGCTGGCCTTCATCCCCACCTCCATTCCCTCCCACCTCCACGTTCAGTGTTTCTCCACGGGGAGAATGTTTTTGCCATCGTCTGTCCGTCTCTACGCCGTAGATTTTCGCAGCAATGCAGCGTCCTCCCCTGAGTCAGTAGGGATTTCAAGACGCGCCCCTTCTGGAAGTTTGTTGTAAATTTGCTGTATTTCATCCAACACGGCCCGCTAGCTCACCTCTCTCTCACTCATCGACATGGACGATTGGCAGAGTCAGAGAGAGAAGGGGAGAATTGGAATTTGTGACGTTACATTTGACGGTCGTCGAACCCGAACCCAGAGCGTGACAGGTTTCTGAGCCGTAGCTCACCGCCGCCGGTGTGCGAATGGCTGAATGGACTTTGGGTAAAAGCAGCGTGTAGATGCAGTCCATTTAGCTAACGTGGCTACAGCAGAGCACAAAGCTGTAAATCCTGCAGCTTCTTATCAGACATTCTAGTTACTAACCTCTGTCTCATCGCAGCCGAACAGCGTCCTTCCCTCTCTGCGGCTCGCGTCGTGTCACCTGCAGTTATAGAGCAAAATGTAAACAAACCATATTTGCTGAATGAGAGGTCAGATAAACACAGATGAAACTTTTAAATAAGTAAACATTACTCTTGTTCTCATCGGTAAGTTCATTGCCTAAAATGAGCCGCGAAACAGCGGCTTCTTCCTCTAGAGCAGAGTTTCTATTTTCAGGTGAGTCGGAGTCGATGCGTCGTTTTTTTTAACAATACACACATCTGACGTATCTGTGCTTTGGTAGAGGATCTGAAAGGGCTTTGACGGCAGGAGCGGATTTATTGAATATTTGAATCACACACACAGGCAGCCATATCTGTTAAATTTTAATCATAAGATAGAGAGCTTGTGCATACGACCATTTCATCTTCGATAAGTGCCTCATACATTTTTAAGGTTATTTCACTGGGTTCCTAAGCCTCAAACAAACTTTTATTTTTTAAACACCAAAAGCGCACGCTCACACAGACACATATATAGCCACATCTCTGTGCTACAGTGCAGGTTCTTGTAATGTCACATAATGCAGCGGGATTAGCCGCTGTGTGCTTAACAGCGTCCTATTCTTGTATTGATAAAAGCTGTTTGCTGTAGCCTGAAGAGGGATTTGCCCAATCTAAAGGCAACAGAGGTTTTTTGTGTGTATTCTCCGATGTGAACGCAATGGCAGGCTCACTCAGGATGTAGCGCCGAGAGAGCTAGCTTTAAGTTCAGGGTCCCGGGAGACTTGAAGAGTGTACAATAGATAGGTGAGATGTGTTTGTGTGTGAAAATGATGTCTGCCTTCCGCAGTCCTCAGATCAACATGCTGTGCTTTCAAATTTCAAACATATCCTGCAAGAACTTTCAGGTCACATTCCGCAAAAAGCTTTTTTCCAGGCGTTACGTGGAATTGCAATGTTCATCAAATAACAACAAAACCGTTGCCTCCGATACTTATTAAGGTTTTCATTCAGGTTTTGGGGTTGAGGTTAGAAATGACGACACAGAACCGCACAAACAACTCCTTTGTAGGTCAGGATAAGTTTTGAGAGTTAAGAATAGGCTAAATGAATGTTTGGGTCATGGACGCAAAAGACTGCTCTGGTTCAGTCTTCGTGGTCTGCTGTCAGAAAAATATGGTCCAAATATAAAATGACCCCTCCTGTTATTGTAAACAGGCTTTTTGAAGATACAACACAGATTCAGGTGAGTCCTATTGGATACAGCCACTTGAATGGGACAGTGGCCTCAGACTTTTCTGGACCCACCTGTGTTATTTCTCCAAGGAGAAGAAAGTCCTCGTCTGTGAAGACTCGCACAAGTGAAACATGAAATACTTTAAATCGTTAACACATCAAAGCAGAATGTAAACCTCATATTTATGTGTCTTAGGTCCTGCAGGTGAAACTGGACTACTTAAAAACTTTGAGGGCCGACCAACTAACCTTCACTATATAGGTGGACTTGACGTAACTCACTAGCCGAACAACCTCGAGGCCACGTCTTCCTGCCCAGTACATTTCTCAGGAATGGTTGGCAACATGGTGCAGGACTTGCTCAGTATCAACATTTTGTAAACTGCCCGATTAGAAACATTTCCCCGTTATTTCAGGGAAACGCAGAATTTGGTCGGCATTTGTGGTTTCCCTCAAATCTTTCCCTCTGCTTTGGCAAATCAGGAACTGTGTAAAGATCATTTGATTTGATCGTCAGTCCTCCGGGTGGAACAACACAGTATTTGTCATTTGTCCGTGCCCTCTACAACGACACTGACGTCTCCGTCGGTGGGACCAGCTCGTTTGTCTGTGACTTCAGAACTGTTACACATCACTGTTGGAAAATAACCAGTTCTGCGACGTGAAAACACTGAGGTTGAGGTTTGGTTCGGTTCGTCACATGAAAGACTCGTTCAGGTTTCAGGAAGGATCTTGGTCTTGGTTAAAACAAGCACTTGGCTGGTGTGAAGGGAGCTTCATCGTCATGGTTACACCAAAGTGGTTCACGTTACCGCACGCTGGTGGCCGCGGTTAAACGAAGCCAGTGTTGACTGCTGGTAGGAAACAGGAAGTAAACAGCTCCTTGGTGTTACAGTCTGGTCCATCGTTGATCCAACCACCCCCCCTCGTTCCGTTGATCTTCTAGAAAGCTAAAAAAAATGGTCAGACTTCGCTGTAGCTGCTGCGAAAACATCTCAACACGATGTCGCTCCATCAACAGAAATGAGAAGTGTGTCATCATCAGGGGTTTGCCAGCATGGGTTTTGAATAGAAACCTCTTGTGGACCCTGATGTCCTAAACGTTGACGTCATGCTTTTGTCTCTGGCATAGAGATGTGAAGACTGAATCCACCGTGACACGTTAGCACTTCATGAATAAATCACTGGGGGAAAAGTGTTTTCTTCAGGCCACAGACTAGCCCATGTCCCAGGAGAGTCGTACATCACCTTATGCAAAATGCCAAGGTCAAACATCGGAGACGTGTTCTGGTCGTTAAGGCTTAAACTGTCACTGTCCGACTTGATTTAACTGTGTGTTTTCCAGGTGAATCCCCGCGTCTATGGAGAGATGAGGGAGGGGTGGAGGAGGCCAGAGGGGAGTACAATATTTGCAATTCTAATATAATTTCTACATGCAGGATGCGTTTTATGGCATCCATTAATGTTTGTGATTTCCACCTGTCTCTCCTCCTCCTCCTCGCTTGTCATCGTCCTCACCTCTCTCATGCGTCTCTCCTCCCACTCCTTCTCGCCACTTGTCTTCCGTAGCGAGCAGTCGAGCAGAGTCTCCTGTAGGCGCTGTTGTGTCACCCTGCTCTGCTCAAGGGTGTAGGTTTGGTTTCAGAGGTGTGTGTGTGTGTGTGGGGGGGGGCATGTATACACATTAATATCAATCAAGCAAAGAAGTAACTGTATAATAACACTGGATTTCATATCATATACACTGATCACTGCAGGCTGATCAGTGTATATATACTGTAAGTATAATTATTTATATAAGACGTATGTGTGCGTGTGTTTGTATACACATGCGTATATATATATATATATACATGTGTGTATCTTTCAGCGTTTCCCTATTTGTTGGTGTTTCCTTTTTTTTTGCAGTCGTTTTTCTAAATGCCGATCACGTGTCGTCAGGTCGGTGAGAATCACTTTCAGATGTTTTCTGAAGCTGCAGCGTGTCACCGCTGAATACCGGTGACCAGTGCAGCTGCCCCCTGTGGTCTGAGGTTTCATTTAATATTATTGCAAAGCTGAGGAACATGACCCCTTAGTTGAGGCGCAGCTGCGCAGCAGCCTCACATACCTCCTCTCTGAAGACCTGAGCCTGCAGTCCGTTACTGTACGTCTGCTGGGCCGTCCTGGTTCAGGCTTTTCTCTGCTGCTTGAGGTGTCGAGCAGCTTCGCGGTTTTACGAGCCTCTGAATGGGAAAATGGAGACGAGCAGGAGGATTGTACTGAGGACCATATTCAAATGTTGTTACGTTAGGAATGTGCCGAACGGTGACGTTGCGCGTCTGCTCAGTGAAACTCCTGGGAAGAGACATCACCGGAGGGAAACACCTGGTCTCCACCGGGACGTGCCATCGCACGGTCCCACCGAGGCTTTCAGACCATAATCTGAATACATTTGGTCTTTTTGTGAGATTGTCTCGTCCCAGACTGTGGGAAAGATCATGTGCTATTTAGTTTGTTTTTTTTTTTAATTATAATTTTACTGATGTTATTTCTATTCTGTAAAATCTGTTGAAGACTTCCACTTCCTGTCTGTCCATCCGGGAAGAGGGATCCCTCCTCTGTTGCTCTTCCTGAGGTTTCTTCACTTTTTTCCAGCGCCTCTTGTGGTGGTTTTTCTTTATCTTAGATGCTGCCAGATTTATCATTGCTTATTTTTGCGCTTTTTTAATAGCGTTTCGCCCCAAACAAAGACAAAAAATGAGGAGACATTTAGCCTTCCTGTGCTACATTTGACCTTTTTAATCATCATGACAGAAGAAGTAAACAATAATAAAATCAATCTCCACGTTAAAAATGAAGACACATCAGCTGATCCCTGCAGCAAAGACTCGTATGTCCAGTTAAAATGCATGCAAACTTTTTTTTGTTTGTTTTGTTCTTTTACAACATTTTTTTTTTGGGATCCATTTCTTGTCACATAACTCCTATGGGGGGGGCTTTGGTTTGAAGACGTGTGGAGACCACTGGTCTAAAAGCAGCTTTTCACTGTTTGAAGGAATTCATGGTAAATCAATGTGAAATTTGAGACTGTCGGCAGCTGCCTTGCTAATGTTAGCTGATAAGCCTACATCCAGACATCATGGAGGGTGTGCGAACCCTGCAGCTTCACTGTGAGGGCCGGGGCGCTGCCGCGTGCAGCCGCCAGCGCCGAAGATAAAGAGTCCTGCCCAGATTTACCATCGCGCTCCTGTAACGGTCAGACCCACGATAGTTTAAAAAAGGACCAATTTCCGAACAGCATCACCAGAAATACCGTCTCCTTGATTCCACGCATTCTTCTCCCCTTGCATTACCCACAAGGCACCTGGACCTGTGACAGTTGGGTGGGAGGTTGGGGCGTGTTACGCTAGTAGAAGCTAATGTATCCTGGAGCATGTGGCCGAGATTCCTCTCACTGATTCCTCTCACTCTAATTGCATCTAAAAAAGGATGAAAAGCTAAATGTTTCAAAAGCAAACATGAGCTCGCTGCATCAGATGATCCGAGCTGACGGAGGCGATTCGGCCCTTTAGCCCCCGACAGACCGTCTCCTGCCGTAACACACAAATGAACTCACGCTGGGTCCGCTGCTGTCAAATCGACCTGCTACCCAACACCATGTAATCTGGTTAAATGCAGCCCATCAACATCATCCCCCCGACTTTCTCTAACCACGGTGTATTGATTATATGTCGTGCTGTGTGTGTGTGTGTGTGTGTGTGTGTGTGTGTGTGTGTGTGTGTGTGTGTGTGTGTGTGTGTGTGTGTGAATAGAGGCTGTTGTGCACTTTTTTCTGACCGTGACAGACACATTGGGATTCTTCGTTTCCTCTGGGATTTCTGCACTAGCACTTAATGCACATAATAAGCTCAGTTTAAGACAACACACACACACACACACACACACACACACACACACACACAAACACACACCAGGGCAGGCACTTGCGGTCTCAAGCACAGACACGGTCCAGGAGACACACACACACGCACATCCTCGCCCAGCCCAAGTTCAGAAAATACACACCGGGCTGCAGCTAATGATTATTTTTCTTATCGATATATAATTGAATCTGCAGATTATATTGGCGATAAATCATTTAACGTACAAAATGTTTTCAAAAAGCTTGTTTTGTCCAAACGCGCAGAAAAATGACTGAAACGGTTGATCAGTGATCAGGATCATTACTGGCTGACGTTCCGTCAATCGATTCGTTCACTACACACCTGACGTGATCAGTGTAAATGCTAACGCACATGCACACACATGAACACAGAGGAGGGAAGTGAAGACCTTGACTCTAACTACTGTAGGTTATTTGAATATTTCCAGTTTATCTAACTCTACTGCACCTCTGCTCTTTCTCTTTTTAGATTAAGATTTTACATTTTTAAAAAAACATCATAAGCTTATAAAATGCATTTCAACACAAAGAACTTCTTCCACCACCTATGTATATAAACACACACACAGACACACACACACAGTACATGCACATGCATGGTAGTATCACAGTCTGATGCAGCACAGACACAAGCTGGTGCACACAAACACACACACACACATCCAGCAGCGTCATTAATCATGATGCTGCTTGTACTAACACGATGTGCTCTTCGTGTGTGTGTGTGTGTGTGTGTGTGTGTGTGTGTGTGTGTGTGTGGCGGGGGGAAGGAAGTCCCAGCAGAGATGAGCGAGGTTAGAGGAGGGAGTGGAGGCGTTGGGAGGACAATAGGAGGAGATTCAAGCCTGCAATTGAAGCACTCAAACACTCTCCTGCAGGAAATCTCATACACGGTGTAGCAGCTGCATCCATCGATCAAAGGTCACCAGACACACTGATACACGCCGGACACAAGTCAAGCCGAGACCTGCTGGAAACGTGTCAGCAGTGGAGAGACATGATCGGAAGGAGACAGACCGGACGCCCAGACACAGTTCACATCACGTGGCTGAAGTCTGTGGTCCGTTAATGGAGGCACATTCCTGCTCCGTGGAGCCTCGATTGGCTGGAGACGGCCTGTGGTCGCTGGGCCGCTCAACACTGAAATGAGCAACGGCTCGTCACAGAGCCCCAGTGCCGTGGGTGCCCACTGCTCCACGCACTTGCCCGTCAACGACTGGCAAGACTTCCATGTAAATATTGTTTTATTACTGCTGTGTTCTCAAAAACAGCTCATGCCACGAGCGTCAATTTGCCGATTTGAGTTCCTTCACGGGCTTCAGTAAAAAAAGTGTGAGACCTCATTGTAACCATAACGATGGAGGTCCCAGATCCTTTTGAACCCTAGACCTAAGCAGAGAAGTCAAATGCAGAAACTGATTTAGTCTCCGTCAGCGATGTGTAACGGTCGCGTCGTCCTGCTCGTCTCAGTCTTGTTCAGTGATGAGTTGGTTTCGGTGTTTCTCTCGGTTTTTTCTGACTCTTTCTCTGCTGCCTTTCCGTCGCGCTCAGACGCTGATGGCCTTTCTTTGCCCGCTTTCACTGTGCCTTACTTTTCTTTGTCTCAAACCCATTCCTGGACCATCACTCCCCTCTTTGCTCTCCCTCTCTCCCAACCTTTAACACCTCCTCCATTCCTCTCACCCGTCTCTCTCAACTAGTTCCATTTCTCTCAAACTTCCTCATTTTATCGTGTCCACTCTTTGACTTCAGCATCAATCTTCTGCCGCTGTCCAAAGCCTCTTGAAACTTTCCAACCTCTCCTCTCTCGTTTCTTTCCTTCCTCGCTTATTCTCTCTTCCATTCATCATACACAGCTCTGTCACCGTACCTGTCTTTGCGCCCACTATTCTCCTTCCGCCTCATCCCACTTAACCTCCTCTCACCACTCTCCCACTCGTCTCTCCGACTTTCTCTCCTTATCTCAGCCCTGTCATCCTTTCACCTCCTCCTTTCTTATTCGCCTCTCTCTTGCCATCACTCTCCTCTCACCTGTCTTTCCTGCCCACTTATCCTTCAGTCACAACTTTCTATCCTTTCTAACATTTCGCTAGGTCTCTCCTGCTTTACAGCCAATGGGCATATGGCTGTTTCTCCACCAACTCCTCCATTTAAACCCTGGGTTCTCCCACCGTAGACTAATGCGTTCCTACTGCACGTGTGGTATTAAAGTGGCATTAGCAGAACTCTTGCTAACCTCAGTAGAATCTGGTTCGGGTTCGGTGTCAGCAGATCGTACATCCTCCACAGCCTCCTGGCCCGAGCCTGGCTCCTGGAAATTGCATTTCTATTCCACTAAACTGATTTCCCAATTACGCCGCGCTGCCGAAAGTAATCGCTGCCTGGATAACTGTATGTTCACAGGCAACAATTTTCTTCAATGAATGAATGAATGCTACATTTACATACTGCGCTAAGCACAGGACTGTCAGACCAAAGACCAGGTCCACATCCAGAGTCCCGTCTGTGGTTCAGGCAACAACAGCTCTTCGGTTCAGGTTCAGGAAAGATGGCGGTTTTGGTTCAATGTAAATGTACAGTTGTGAACTTTTTCTGTAGTAAACCAGACCAGGATCTTTCCCGAACCTGAACCAGGTGCTGCGAGAGTCTCAACAGAACCATAAACCAGTTTAATGATGCTGGAGTCAGCACAAGTGGATGTTGTGCTGCAGGGTCTGATATTCTGGCAGAGGCTTAGTGATTAATACCTCAGGTACTGTGCTGCTCTGCTGTCTTTTTCACTTGCTAATGTCTGTGCGGATGTAAATTTGTGCCTCATTGTCCATCGGACTGAGTCATTGGCGCAGAGCAAGTGTTATAAATAACATGAAATGCTGCTTTCCACATGTTGCGGAGTAAAATCAGCCTTTATTTGATGTCTGAGCACGTGTCGTTTTGGTCTTGGTCTTCTTATTCGAGGCTCTAGATTTGTCTGCGTGTTTGTGTTTAGGTCTGCGCTCCCTGCACACACGCCGTGTCATATCCAGTGGACGACTACCTGAAACGTCTCAATGAATTATTCAGTTGTCTCGTATCGGTGGTTTGAGGTGGTAGGGGGCCCATAAAGAGTGTATCCTACGAGCCCACGACCACCAATACCCGCCACCGCAAACAGTAAAGTCAGGTTTAGGAGCATCAAGTTGGAATCGGTTTAATGCCCCAGTTGTTTTCGTACCATCGTGAACTGAATTCATGCTTAAAAAGTCTAAAATAGGACACTGAGGCTGACGCTGTCAAATGGAGCTGACAGTAGATGGTTTCCTTCGAGAGGAACCTACAGCATAAAACCAAATGACCTCAACTTCATGATGAAACGAAACGATTTATTTGGAAGAAAAGAAATGCAAACTAGTTTCAAGCAAACCTTCCCCAAACCACGCTTCCGTTGCTCGTCTTTAAGTGGGGTTGTGTCGCCCCTGTGCCACCTGCCCTGATCCCAAACCTGCAGCCCTCTTGTCTCCGAACTCTCTTTAAAGCTCTTAAACCATCTCGAGTGTGTCTGACGACAGTAACAGCTCCGGTATTCTGCCACTGATAAACAGTTTATCATAAACAAGTTTTATATTTCTGCTTCTTGTTCTCGTACAGACGCTGTTCGGGTGTAAAAGAGCTTTCAGCTGGACCGGGAAGCGCTTTTATACTGTCTCTGCCCTTGACTTGATGTATGGTCTTCATACTTAATGCCTGAAGAGTAAAAGAAGGTAACACTATAAAAGTGGAGCTATTAGAGACAGGCTTTCACGGTGACGTATTCTAAATGCCTGCAATAAATCCACACACGACATCATGATGCCGATGTTCGTGCTGACAGTACCGGGCCAGGTCCTGAGGGCTGTTCATCGGAATGATCATTGATGGACCAGGGACCGCAGAGGGCCCGAAGGATAATCAGAGGGCTGGACGGAAACCACAGCCACTACATGTCGCCGAGAGCCCGCGTGTGGGCTTCAGGGACAGACGCTCTGCCCTGCGGTACAGCGGCAACGGTCCCGTTCCGTCGCCTCAGACCCCGCAGGGACATTGTCGTCATCCCGTTTGTCACTCCCCAGGGTCAGAGCTCAGAGCCCAGTTAAGGCCTCCAGGCAGACGGGACGCGGTGCAGAGTCATCGTGTCGCCCTCTACTGTTTAAAGCGTGTGGAAATATACATGACCTCTCCACAGGAGACTTAAAGGATAGATGAAGTTAAACAACACTCATACGCTTGTATGTACAGTGAAATAGCCTTTGGTCCATTGCTCCTCCCGTCCATCCTAGTGGCCACAAAGAATCCCCTCTAAAGCAGTTTTAATGTAGGTGATGGAGGACGACGTCCACAGTCCCATATCTGTGCAAAATCTCCGGCAGCCTGAGTCAGACCGATCGAGCGCACAGCTAAGAAGAGGGACTGTGGGACTGAACAGACGGCACCGGCGGAGGGTTCCCACTTGGTCTGTCTAACTCAGACATCACATGACCTGAGCGCTGTGTAGGAAGCTGTGCAACCATATATTTGCAGAAGTGAAGAGTCCAGTTTAATACACGGTGTAAAAAATCTCACCGTACAGAACTTTTATCAGCTACGTGTAATCAAAGTAAAATGCTCCATGTGGATGGTATACAAGTATATTTTGTTTTCTGGATTATTCATACTGATTCACTACTGTGCAAGTTGAGATGTCAACTTTATAGTTTGTCAAAGTCGAGCTAATCTTAACAACTTCATGTTTCGTTTGGTAGTTTAACCGACAGCAACGCATCATATCTTATATAAACGCTGCGGTTTTACGTTAAGTACTTGTCTCTTATGTAAAATCTTAATCTGGAAAGTGGCTAAAGCTGAGAAAAATGCAGTGGAGCACAAATCGAAAGTCACCTCAAATGTAAATACTAGCAGTGCCATACTTGAGTAAATGGCCTCAGTTACATTCCACCACTGCAAAGCAAATGAATAATAATAAAACAAAATCAAAAAATCTGAAATATATGTGTTAAATTTGTGTTCATGTTTTTATTCAGAAATTAGTACCCGAGATTTAATGAAGTGCTTTCGGCTTCTGCTCATTTCTCGCTTCCTAATTTCCATTTACTGCACGTTGATGTTTTTGAATCTGAATAATAACATTGCACATGGTCCTTGACCCGCACGTGACCCGCACACGGGAATATTACATTAGTCATCTGCTGCTGGAGCAGGACTGTGTGTATTTAGGTCAGTGAACACAGGTTCCTCTATGTAAACGCTGACAGACAGTCTGAGCTCTGACCCGCGGCAGAATTCACTCAGCTATAAAAACAAAAATCATGTACGGATTCACGCCAAGCCTCCACTGCAGCTCCAGTCGCGGTGGAGGACTGGACTGGACCTGGCCTGGTACTCAACTCCCAGGCAGAGAGGCTGCTACGTGTAGAGCAGCAGGGAATCTAGACTAGAGGAGATGATGCTCATTAGCTTCCGCTTAACACGGCACGTTTAGAGGCAGAGACGCCATGGGTACAGCGGACACGTGGCACTTTCCCAAATCTGCGACTTTCACTGTAACTGTCGGTTCAGGCTTCTTGTCTTTTGTGAGAGAGAGATGCAGCAGTTCCAACCATAGTTAGTCCAGAAAGTAAATCTGGGCCCGCATTTCAGTCCTAGCTGTCAGAAACTCTCAGCCAACTGTTTGTGGCACCAGGAGGAAAAGCATTTAGTCAACTTCCTCAGCTTTAAATTATTCCTATCTCAGCCAAAATGTAGGAGAGCTGCAGCAGACGCCGTTCGGGCAGAGATAGTCTGAGAGCGCGGAGATGCTTCGGGAACGCTCGACGACATCAACGTGTCACTTCACTGTAACGGGGAAATGCAGCAGAGACACGGTGAAGTCACGAATCAACCTCTGATTGTGTTTGAGCTCAGAAAGTTCATCTGCACAAGATTCATGATGCTTTTTTCTGCATTTCAAATTTTACCACAACTGTCAGCAAACTGCATCACGTCCTCATAATAAATCGATATATCGATATGATTATAGATATGTGAATATACATAAATGTCGCTTTCAGGACTCGTCAGTGTAGATTTAATCTCTCCCAAGGTTTTTGCACCATTTCCGGGAGTGGTTCTGATGTTCTGGGAGAGAAATGCTGACTCACTCTGTTGGAGTGAGACAGTCCGTGATCATAATTCAGCTCATTAAAATATTGTTCGTACAGAAATTGAATAATGTCTCTTTAATAATAATGGAATAGCTTTTGACTGAGCTTGCGCGTGAGGCAAATGACAAAATGCAGAAACCGAGGTCCTCACAGACTCACAGCCACAAGAAAACGTAGCTTCTGGACTGTAACGGCGAAGATTTCTTTCTCTCCCAACCCGTAATTTTACGATACATCCAACTCCGATCGTTTGTAAAGCTCTTCAGTTAATAAACAGACTCCTTCTTTTCCCGACACTGTGTGACATCGTGGAAAAATCAGCTGCACTCATGCGAACCGTTGGTAATAATTCATTTAGCCATTTTCTTCCAAAGTACTGATAGCAGAGCCGTTCATATTGTTACCATATATTTCCCAGCACTGGGTGACTCTGCAGAGATGAGCTCCGTCTACACAAACTCGAAAGTTAACAGCAGGCGAGTTGACGGGAGAGAACATAAATTCCCAGTTTTTAGTGGAGATGTTCCCACAGCCTGCTCTCTAGACCGTCACTGGGCGTTAACACAGACTGTAAAACAGTGCGGCTTGGCGGGACTCGAGTCACGCAGCAGATTTTCTGGCCTAGAATTGCTGATATACTTATCGTTGCAGGCTCCCTGCTGATTGTGTACCTCCTCAGTATTAGAATACACTGTGAATCCGGCCCCCTTTACATCCATGTTCACCTGCAAGCAGTGGTCGTCTTCTTCTTCTCGGCCTCCGTTGGTTTCTTCCTTCCACCTGTGCTTCAGCGGAACAGTGTGAAACCACCGGCAGGACTTAAACCGCCTCGCCCACGTCCATCCACACAGGTGCGCGTGAGAACAAACCACGTGGGAGCCAATCATAAAAGCTTTGCTCCATCGTGCCACTAGTGGTCAGAAACTCCACAGGTATCCTTTAACAGAGCGTGCGTGTGTTTATGGATGGAAAGCGCTGTATGAGTGTGTGTGTGATTGGGTGCATGGGGCAGTAGTGTAAAGCGCTCTGAGTGGTTTGTAACTTCCCTCCATTAACCATTTAATGACGACTTGTCGCTACATGTGAACATTGCAGTGAAACAAACGAAATGTGTTGTCGGTGAACATTTGCAGATACTGCACGCTCGGCATCGGCGTTGTCAGTACAAACCGTAATGCCGGCGGCACCGTTTCCGGTTAAATGTGGGTGCTGTCGGAAACGAGTCGTATGCTGTATAAATGTCATTTCTAGGGGACAGAGCTGATCAGCAAACCATCCACACGGCTCTGGGGTCTTTATTTTGGAGGAAACCAGTTGAACGAATGAACCGAAAAGATAAAGACTCAGCACTGTGAGGGCTGGTGAACTCGACACTAACACGCTGTGTGGATTTATCGGGCCTCGGTCAATCCCCCATTACAGGAATGCGTATCAAAAGAGTTCAGTCCAGCGCAGCATTTCATACACGTTGATGTGTGCAGGCCTGAGAGCAAACATCCGCCTCTAGTGTTCCGTCTTTGTCCTCATTTCTTACCCCTTCTCTTCTCTGGATGTCTTTGTTTCTCTCTGTCGCTCTGCCCCAGCTGTCTCCGTGCTGCACATCTGGCTCCGTTTCCGCCCGAGCAGGAATTTATTCTCCTTCTGAGCAGCTATCTCAGGACTCCTTTTAACTTTTGCTCCGTGGTGGAAGACAAATTCAGATCCATTGCTTAAGTAAAAAGTACGAAGTACAAGTCCTGCATTCACAGAGTAACTTAAGGGAAAGTGTGTGAGTATCATTGGAAAAACGTATTAATGTGTTGAAAGTAAAAGTACTCGATGTAGACAAATGTGTCAGCAGCATGTTACGGTTTTAGCTGCAAGAGCGGAGCTGATTTCTATCTAGTTTATATGAGGCTGTAACTACTGATCATTTTCATCGCCGATTGATCTCCCGACTCTTCTCTGTATTCATTGATTGTAAAAACGCCCTCCCACTTATCCAGGGCCTCACAGCGTGTGATTTGTCCAAACCTCTATATTATTGAAGATGAATCCAATCATTATTCGGTGGCATCTCCCTTCCCTCTGTTCATCCCGCTCTTCTTGCATGTATCTCGTTTCCTCTCCACTACCCTTCTCCCCTTTCTTGACTCTTTTGTGTCCTTTCTTGATCTTCCTGCCGTTACCATCTCTATCCATTCATCTAGTGATTCATTTTTTTTTATTTTTCATGTTTACATCTAAAATTCAAACAACGTGAGCAGACGTATTCCACAGCCACATTGTTTGTCAGCAAGTGCAGTTTCCCTGGAAGCCAAATTAAATCCAGGAGTCTCTGGCTGGAATATTGTGTCTTCATGTTCCAGACAACCAGCTGAGCACACGCATTATTGTTGTTACTGTAGTGGGTTTGCCGCCGTCTGGGGCCAGATGCCCCAGAAATTCTCAATTGCGCAAAAAAAGGTTTTTGCGCTCGCTTGAGGTGTTTTTTGCCTGTTTCAAAAAAGACTTAATGCGCTTGATGGGAGACGGAAACACCTTTTCCGTAAGTTCTAACGTAGTGAACATTTAACTCGCACGGCTGATCGGCTGTTTCCGCTTCTAGGGAAGAAGAGGAAGAAGCTGTTTGTCCAGACAGCATGAAACGGGCCAATAGTAGCTGACATGACAGCATGATCACTACTGGCCCGGTTGAAAAAACCTCCTGAAGCTCTGCCTCGCTTTCCTCTCGTCGACGGCCGAGTTGACCGGTTTTCTTTCTTCTTCTTCCACAAGGTTTTCTGGCGGCTGCCAAGCTACTTGTTGTGTTTCCGGTGTGCGACCTCTACTTCTTCTACTCCGTTTATTACGGCAGTGCCTTGTGTAGCCTATACCGCCACCTTCTGGCAGCACTACACAGCCTAGTTTATTCGCTCCGAACCAGCGGAAAGAAACGCACCTTGTTCTCCCTTTTTTTCTTCCTTTTTCCCTTGACAGTTACCTGGAGACTCGACTGCTGTCGTAGACTCAGCCGATAAGAATGTGATGAAAACAGAAAAAGATTTGAGCCCAAAGCCGATTTACCTGGGAAAAGAAGTGGATAGAAGCGAATTTGTTGAAAACTCCACAGTGTGTTGCTGATGGCCAACAGCAACTGTGGCCCACTTTCCCAGCATGCAGCAGATTAACTGAGTGGTGGCGTTCTCTCCTCCCGCACTGACTCGTCTCTGTCACAGCTCCAGAGCAGAGTCACACTGAGTCCGACCTCCTGTCTAGGGATCCCAGGGAAGTCTAATTAATGGACTTTATTTACACCCACACCCCGGCTCCCCGCTGAGACCATTTGAAACACAAACTCTACAAACACAGACAATGAGAAAAGATACGAAGGCATTTGACTATGTGAGACATGTCTTTCATCAACAGTTAACACGTGAAAATGTGTTCGGCTTCTTTGGAATCAGGTCAGCGAATTCTGTAGCTCACGGAAGTTTTACCGAGGAGTGCAACCTGATCAAACACTGCTGAGCTTTGTCTTTATCAGTTCATTGTTCTTTTGGTCTGATTTTAGCAGAGAGCTCTGTCCACAGTCAGACACCTGAACGACGTGAAAACGGGTAAATCTCCTCTTCTTCAGACTCCTCTCAGAGTTTCTTCACAACGAAACTGCATCACAGCAGCAGCTGGAGAGGAGCGAGACAGTACGCCGGCTGATAACATCTGCATTTTATAATGACGTCTGACCCAAGCAACATAAGTGCAGGCAGATGAGAGACAGCGATCGATCACAGGGAAGGTCACAGACGACGTAGAGTTCTCCTTCACTTCGCCGCCAAAGTCTGCTCCTCCGCCGAGAGTTACACCAGTGTCCAGTCTCCTCCTGCTCTCTGTCTTCAGCCCAATGAGTTTCAACGCGGCGCAGTTCAGCACGCAGCTGTTCTCAATGGCACATTTCTGTATTTCTGTTGCCAGACGCTGAACCGGGATGAAACAGTGATTCACTTAAAAACACTGCTTGTAACCAGCAGATCGGACCGAGCTGCAGATAAAATCACCGTTTTGAGATCAAGATGTTGTCCTGATAAAATCAACGTAAATCCACGTAAATGACCACACCGATGGTATTGTGAAAGCTTTGTGAAGCCCATACACACACTGTAACATCAAGCTGCAGGTTAACATTTACACTGTGGAGAGTTCTGGAAAAGCTCTGCTTTGGGGAGAAAATAGCAGTTTTAGTCTGGATGGAGGGCTGAGACTGAGAGAAGGAGATGTGCTTGTGCATTGAGACCACTAACTGTGGACCTACGCTCAGTGTAGTGCCAGTTTGGCCAGAAATGTCCTCATCACATGCCGTAATATGGGAAGGTGTGATAAGGAGCGCCAGGCGTCGACCCGCAGCCCAAAGGAACCTGAAAATCGGGTTTTCTCGTCTCTTTCCAGCATCCACGGATACACGCAGTGATCGGTTCATACACGACCTGACGAAGACTGGAGTGCTCGGCCCCGGTTATCTGTGGATTGAGCTGATCAGACTGAGGAAACAGAACTTATAGAAGCCAGGGCTCCAAAGTTGAGTCCTCCACTGGTTTCACTGTGGATGCCAGCGATGCCGTGACTCGTCGTCTTTATTGTTGTCCTGTTGAGGGTTATACAGCACTTGTCCTGGTGTCTTGTTTTACAGTTAAGTGAAAATCCTATTGATTCACTGACAGGCAAAGCAATGACTCCCTCTAGCTACATCTCCAAATGCAGAACTGTAGGTGATGGTTTCAGTCTCGCCTTAAAACTGAGACTTGACTGAGACGGTCGGAGTCAGAGGCGTGCGGTCTGCAGGAATTAGCCGGATTCATTTGAGTTTATCAATGAAAGAGGGTTTCAGCTCTGCCTGTAACAGATGTCATTCACACTGACATGGATTATAATTTCCTTCCCAGTCTCACAAATCCTGCCAGAACAGCCAAGCCAACAGTTATTCTAGACCTTCTAGTATTGGTTTTATGTCATTTCATTACAGTAATGCTACATAAAACCACCGTTGCACGATTCGTGCCTCAACTGTCCCGACGCCGAAATGTCACCTGCCCTTCAGGTCTCAGATCCTTTACAAGTAGCGATACACTGGAAACGTAAAATACTCTGCTACAAGTAAAAGTGCTGCATTCAAAGTATTGTCAGGCGTCGTATACATGTTTTATTATTGGAATATTGTGTCGCCAGTCGTTCAGCGACTCATCAGACAAACGCTGAGAACGTGTAACTTCAAGGACTAAACGAAACACCGCTGGATCCCCGTTTCACAATAAATGGTACAGACACTCTGAGACCACTTTCCCTTTCACTTGATGTGGCTTTAGCACGATATAAAGAACAAGTACCTCAAACCTGTACTCGTGTAGAGTAGTGGAGTAAATGTACTTGGTTACTTGTTTGTAATGGGTGAGAGGAACCGCAGTCCTGGTGTGTGCTTTTTGATAAATGCCGGATCTGAGTAGCTCACAAGAGACCGCTTTTCAACTTAAGAAGACAAATGATCCACTTCACCTTTCCTGTGGTCCAGCTCCCAGTTTAATCTACAGCCTCACCAATAACGAAAAACCCAGTAAGACCAGGTCTCTCTTCACGTCTGGTCATCGGCAGTGCCGCGTCAGACCTCCTCCTCGCCACCTGATTAAAGGCTCCGTCTTCCTCATGACTCTTTTTCTCTCCTTACTTTTCTTTCTTTCTTGAATAGGCCCTATCATGTCTTAAAACATGCGCACACACATCAAACGTAAAGACTCACAGCACAAATGAAAGACCAGTCAGAGGTGATGGCATTAATCTTCGGTGCTAAGCAGTGCTCTGGTTCTGCTCTTGCCGTTTCTACTTTATCTGATATGTCGTCTTATCCTAGAGCTGCTGTCTTATATCGTGCTTATCTCACTGATTTATTCCAGACAAACAGTTGATGCATTCATATCATTTATTGTCCTGTTGTGAACGGATTCCGGTCGTGCGTGTGTGTGTGTGTGCGTGTGTGTGTGTGTGTGTGCGTGTGTGTGTGTGTGTGTGTGTTTGCATCTACTAAAGGACTTTAGTCTTATATTCAGACTGACTTCTTTGTTTCATTGATCAGCCAGAAATCTATACCATCTATCAGACCATAATGCAGCTGTAATCAGATATAAGATCCTGTTGAAGTGTTTATGAACGTTCAGTGTTTGTTCTACATATTTTCTATTATTCCATCCTGCGTTTTACCGCGTTGTCGTTCATCGTCTGTTCATCCAGCAGCCTCCACTGACGGAGGAGTTGGAGCCGGTAACAGAGACGCTGATAAACAACGAGATCCGGTCACAGCTGCATCAGAGTCTGTCAGAAACCAGTCATCACGTCTTTATGTAACGATTATACAGGGCAAACAATTAAATGAGACTGAAATTGTTACCAAGCTGACTCACGACGACTTGTAGCTCTGACACAGGAAGATGAGGTCCACATCTGTTATCCTGCCTTCAAAGCTCTGACTGGCCTGGTTGTTATGCCAGCTGCAGAGAAACCTCTTAATAAGCAGACCTTTCTAAATCAGAGAAGGGCAACGACTGAGGGCTCTGGAACCGGGCTACGAGGAGCCAGTGTCCTCACAACCAGCGTCTTTACGTGCACTGAAGTAACGAGGTTACAGTCGGCTTTCTACAGTAAGTGGTTTTCCCAATTGTCACGTAAACCAGAAACCTGGTTTCTGTAATTGGGGTAGGGGATTAAAGAAACCTGATTTCTCCTGGAGACCGGCGAATACCAATTTCTGGGCAAACAGGTTTCTAATGAGCTTCTAGTAAGCGTGTGCAAGACAAAGGACTGCAGGCAGGGGAAGTGAGAGAGCGGCCGGATGGAAAGGAAAGATCGTGGCCATTCAACATAAATCCATCTAAAGGCAAAGTGAAGCAAAACTCACACAGAGTGGCCTGTTTCCGTCGCTTTACATTGTGCCGTGAAGAAAAGCTGCGCTCCGTCCGTCCGTCCTCTCACTGCACCATCAGGACACTCACCAAAGTAAACACATGTAGAAAGTCAGGACACATTTCCAATAATCTACAGTACAGTAACCAGGTTACCACGGAGCATGTTAGCGTGCTCTCCCATTACCTGCGTAGCCTGGGTACCTGAGTGCGCGCAAACATAGTGACCGATGATGAACTTGAACATGTCGCCCGAACAGAGAGCAGACGGGAAAAACTCAAGCACCCAGTAAGTGATATTGGTGCCTCGTCAAAATCTTACCGGAGGGAGAGATGTTCACCTTCCTCCCGGCCTCCTATTTCCTGTCTCTGTCCTCCTTGTGAAACTTAGACGTGTATTTAGCCTTTGTTACTCCTGCTGGTTTTAGCTTTCTCTGGGGGGGCCGATAGTTTTTCGGTAGGGGGCCGGGGGGACAGACGGTGAGTGTTTCCTCTTAATTGAACACATTAAACAAAACATCGAGGAAATGTCGGATCATTTCTGATGTCTTATTCGGTTCTGAGGACACCCCTGCTGCTTTCTTAATTCCCACGTCCTCTCTCTCCCCCATAATCTCTCTGTCCTTCCTGAGCCTCCCTGAACTCATCCCTCCCCCCTCCTCTCCCTCAGCCTCCGGTGACTCAGCCTGTGACCTCTACCTGTAAATGGTATACATCAGACTGTGACAGCAGGGCCATAACACATAAAGACAGTGGGGCCGAACTCTGTGAAAGCCACTCTGGGAAGCCCATTACGGCCGGGCCTCTTTATGCGTTCATCCCGGGCCCGTATTAGCCCTCTGGTGGGTTCGCGGGGCCGCGGCTTCGGATGCGATGCGATACACGCGGCGTATAAAACATTTATGCTGTGGCCCGGCTGTGTGCTGCTGTTCTCTGCTGTAGGTGAGGGTCGAAAACACACAGGAAAATAAAAAACAATCCTTCACCGGCTCATAAGACGTGTCAAGAGTTCGGTTCTCTAACAATCTCTGTCCTTCCTCAGCCAGTCAGGCACTTTCATTGAGCTGAGAATGAGCAGGAAATGGACTGAGTTCCTTAACGCAGAGGGGGAAAGAGTCAGTTTCTCTTCTGCTTTACACTTCAAAAAAGTCACAACACATGGTTTAATATCGACATCTACTGATCCATTTTTATAGCTCGTCTTTTCTTCTGCCATTATTGTCTTTTTATTTAATCCTTTAGTGGAACACGTGTTTCCTTGGGATCAAGATCTAGTTTCAACGCAGACCCGTGCACAGGAGAACTCATACAGTATGGGCATGGACAAAACACACAGAAATTCCCAACAAACACACAGTTTACACACACAGAACAGTGGACGCACATTAAGACAAACACTTATAAGGAGCCCTGAAAGAGTATGGTGTTTTAAAACCCTCAAAAGAAATGAGAGACTTTAACTCCAAAACTTTTTGTAACAGCTCAGTTCTGATTGAACATGTGGTACAGATGAAGTTCAGATGTCCTGTGGTTCGGATGTGATCAGAGACAGGTTGGGCTTTAAAGATAAACAAAGTACAGTACAAGTCCCTTCTGTCAGCTAAAGATGAGCATCTCACCTTTTCATACAGACTCACCTGTGATAAAACACAGTGCAGAGTGATAGACAGAGTCAAAAGACTTTACAGTGCAGGGAGAGGCATGCATACATATATACATATATATATATATATGTGTATATGTATGTATATGTGTGTATATATGTATGTATATATATTATCACCATAATCAAATCAGCAGACCGAGAGCAGTCTTCCAACCAGCAGAAAAAAAAACCCTGAATCGTTTTTGTACAGAGTCCAAATCTGATCTTCAGTCTGCAGGTCTGTTGTTCCACATGGGCCTTAGAAGTGAGTCTAGCCAGATACCTGAACATCTGTAGCCTTCAACGATTTCAGCTTCAGAACCCTGAAGGGTTTGGATATGGACAGTTGGCAGGATTCTCGTGTTCTTGAAAATAACATACATGTATACATATATACATATACATATATATGTATTTATATATATACATACATATGTATGTATCAGTCATATGGTTTAGATACCATATGTCAAAACTAAACATCCTAGGCAATTGTAAAATGCAGACCATCCTAAAACTTGAGCCATGAAACATCTGTACACATCCCACATCTGAGCAGCTCTGAATCTCTAGGCAGCATTAGTGTCATCTATCCACTTCATAATTTCAAAAAAAAAAAGTTTTTGCTCAGCATGAATCCTGGTGACAGGTGCATAGGACCAAAAACTCTTTACTTGAAAAGGAAACTAAAGAGTCCCGCAAACCGTCCATCACTTGAACCCACTTTATTGACAGAATAGAATAAAGAATAAACACACAGCGTTTCGGTCCTCAGACCTTCGTCAGGCGACATTCATACGGAGCAGGTGAAGGTCTGAGGACTGACACATCGCGTTAATAAAGGGAGTCATCTAGCAACTAATATACAGTGTATTTTTTCCGCTCCCCAATAAAAAGAGAGTAGCTGCAGGGACCACGCAGCAACCATCCTCTCCGCTTAATATTAAGCTACATGCCTGTTTTTTGTCCGTCACTATTTGCGAGTTGCAGTCTCCAACAATAATGATCAAAATCAATTTTTCGTGAGCTCCTTTCGACTCCGGAGAGGATCAATAAACACCAAAATTTAACTTCCCGACATGGGTTTGGTGGTGTAGTCCTGCATCATGATGCAAGACTACACCAATCAGTAAGTTACCTGTCAGTCATGTGACTTCTTGGTTGATTTGTAAGAAGTCCGTGCGAACGAGAACCTTTTTTTGTTCACGGTTTGACCTAAATAACTGAACTACAGCTGTGTGAGCACCTTAACTCATCCTCCTCCACGGCTGAGTGTCCAGACAAGAAGACAAACATCTGTCTGCCTGTTCCTCTAACTCCCCTTTTATTCCACCCCCCCCCAGCTGTACATCCAGACGACCACACTGACCATCTCCATGAACCTGAGTGCATCTGTGGCCCTCGGGATGCTCTACATGCCCAAAGTCTACGTCATCATCTTCCACCCGGAGCTCAACGTGCAGAAGAGAAAACGTTCCTTCAAAGCCGTCGTCACAGCCGCCACCATGTCGTCACGACTGTCCCACAAGGCCGGCGACCGGCCCAACGGAGAGGCCAAGACGGAGCTGTGTGAGAACGTGGACCCCAACAGTAAGTACCGAGGAAAGCTTCATGACGCCTGCTCGGTGGAAAACCCTCCATATTAACTCTCCACTATTCCTAAATGAAGTATAAAAGTTGACTCACAATCAATTGAAACGTAATAAAGCACGTTATTATTTTACTCATCCAACCATACATTTATTTCACCTCCTGGACTGACTGGATTTAATGTGACTGACGAGGATGAGAATTAATACTGTGCCAGTTCTTCCGTGGGTCTTGTTTCCTCGACTGAGACGATGGAAAGTTTTAAACTATGTCACATCTGTTCTGTACACATTTTGTGTATCACCAGAAACCAAAATATCCGGTCGCTAATAATCATTTCTTATAAAGACACTTCTCTGTCTTAGGGATTCGAAGGTGACCCATTGAGTCCAGCTGAGGATATTTCTTTTAACACTGTCCACATAGAACCATGTTGTTTCTTTAAAGGGACAGTTCAACATTAAGAGAAATCCTCTTCTGACAGTGAGATGTTCAGATTGATACCACGACGTCGTGTCTGTCCAGTAAATATGATGCCAAGTAAAAGTCCCTCACGTGACCCCCTAAAAAAACCGGACTTTCTGGTATTTGCACTCTAGTTTCTGTACAGATTAAAAAGCACAAGCCGTAACACTTTCATCAGAGGAGCTGGTAGGTGTTTTTGTTTTGTTTCTGCTCTTTAGCTGCGCTAAGCTTAGCAGCGCATATATTATCAAGAGACGGGTGTGAGTCTGTCAGTCTGATCTGCTGACTCTCAGTTGAAGAGAGAGACTAAGAGTTGAACTAAAAAAAAAAAAAAAAAACAGAAAATATTTTTATTTTGCATGACACATGCATGCTGCTTTCATGTGTGCATTTGAATGAGTTGCTTTTTTTTTTTTACAACCCGTCTCCTGCCTATAAGAAATTTAATCTTAATAACTACAAAAAAACCTGTCTGCCGGAAATGTGAAAACTGCCGGATTAAGATTTTTTTTTTACTCATCAGGAGCACGGAATTCATATATATATATCAAGATTCGGAATTTACCACTTTCACAATTTTTACCCAGCCCAGCTTTTTTAATTAAACAAAATAACACTAATACCCTGTTTTATAGAATATAATCCCTTATAATAAATCCCAAAATGCATTTAAACCCAGACTCTTCGGACACAGCCGATAGCCCTCAGGGCCTCCCCGATCGCTCGGGTCTTTTCTTTCTTTCTTTCTTTTTTTTTTTTTTTTTTGACATTTAGACGCCACAAGTACGTTAGACAGACGACATAACGTTACAACTCAGTTGATTGTTGTTTTGATATTATTTATATGTATGAAACATATGAAAATGATGAGTTTGATGATTTTCTCTGGAAAAAAAAAAAAAAAAAAGGGAAAACCTAAAAAACTAATTAGAGACCTGATCAGTTGTTAGAGTAGTTGTTGTTATTATTATTATAAAAATAAAAAGTGGATTTAACGTTAAGTTACTCTTTAAAATTTTTGAATTTGACTGAATCCGTGATCGTGTGATACAGCACTCTGATGACTAACTTACTGTCCCACTTCCACACTTACACTTGCCAACAAAAATGCCTTGCCAACAAAATGCCAAAAAAAAGTACCGATCATTACTTTACACAGATAATTCATTCTGATCTCGCTTTCATCATAAAATCCAGTTTCCCTGTCCCTCCGTTGCTAGTCCTTATGCTATACATCTAGCTAAAAGGACAGAAAAAAGAAGGAGAAGAGAAAGAAAGAAACTTCACTGACTGCTGCCAGTCTCAACAACAGGGAGCAACTGTCCAGCAGAGACAGGGTCACAGGACCACAGACCGTCTCAGTCTCCCCCCTCTGAACCGTCTCAGTCTCCCCTCCCCCCTCTGAACCTTCTGACCCCCCCCCCTCTGAACCGTCTCAGCCCCCCCGTCTAATATCTTATGGTCAGTAAGGATTTGTGAAAATCTTGTCAATTCTTTCAGCAAAGTCAGTTTAAGGACAAGGTAGTGCCCATGTGCTGCAGATTAATTTGAGTTGAGTTCAAACACATTTTGCTTTTAGAATTTGAAAGCAGCATCACGTGAAATTTTACCAGGGTACATACGGAATAGAAATTTACCTTTGTCCAAATTCCATGTCTTCTTTCTTTCCATAAACCCCCAAATTTAGTTCTCTGACGCTCAGCCTATTTCGATGCCGAGCATTTTTCTATCTTCTACCGTGATGAATTTCCATGACGGAGATCCTGCATTTCAACAAGAGCATAACGAGCATGCAATGAGAAAAAAAAAATCTTAAGACCTGCGCTCCTGATCAAATTCTCTTTGGGGCTGTCAGGGAAAACTCACCAAGTAATGTTTTTCTCCCCTGACAGGCTAATTTCATAATTTATCAGAGGTAAGAGCACATTAATCTTTTCCTGCTTTGCTGTCCTGACCTTGATCCATTTTCTTGTGGAGGTTCGGGGGGGGTTGCCTCATAACTTTTACATGAGGAGGGAGAGGGGAGCATAATTGGACTATGTGATTGACAGACTCAGTCTTTCTCTGGTGCTGCGTTCATGCTGTTTTGGGCGGCACTTTAACAGCACGCTTGACCCCCACGACCTCAGATTTTACTGCACTCACAGGGAAATAAACTGTACATGTGGCTGGCTGGAAATTCCCTCACTCAGAGAGCACAAACCTGAGATATTCCTCTGTGGATCTTTCATAGGCGGCGCTGCGGTGAGTCCGACCCGTCCGATTTCCTTTATTTAGCCGCTGGCTCTCCCATTCTCCTCTTGATCTGGTCCAACAGAGCCCCCAGTCAGCACAACCGCCTCCCCTGCGCTGGTTTCACCTGAGTGAGGTCACGTAGCTCATGTCGAACGAGATGTCTTCTGTTATTCGGTTTGCCGTGTGATAAAAATGCATCACTTCATCGTCGCAGGTCCTCGTGGAGACGAACCAGAAAGAGGAAGTCGGGGAGGGACAGAGGCGGACCACCCGTGACAGGCGCTGCTCACTCACGGCAGTGCGGTTGTTTACGTTAGCCTGCTGCTAGCAACGTTAGGAAGGACACCGGCGTCCGGCCCCGATCTCGTACCCCAGCGCTGGTCTGGGAAGGACTCCTAGCTGAAATATTAAAGATGCGGCTCGTCCCGGTCGGTGTTTCTGGTAATCGGCCTGCCATCTCTCTTAATTCTTCTAAATTCTGTAGCCCCACATAGAAATAATGAAGCCCCTGCAGGACAGAGTCTCTGCAGCCTAGGGGATCTTGATAGTCACAGCTCATAAATCAGTCCCGTTTGCTAATACGCATTGGGGGAGGGTTCCTGATCTGTTATCAATAATGCAGGGACTCTGGACCCCCCCCTCGTCTTACTATTCAGAGTGAGTTCATGGTAGAGAAGACACAGCAGTAGTGGAGCTGTGCTGGCAGACTGCGGCTCAGTCAGGACTCCCTGTAGACCAGCAGAGCCATCTGTTGGCCTGGGAGGATCCAGTCGCACAACTCCCCCCTCCTTTCTCACTCCATTTCTCTTTCTCCCGTCTGCTCACTCGGCCTCGGGTTCACTGGTTGTCCTGTCACTCGATTTTTAAGTCCTCTGTATTTTCAGTCTCACCCTCGCCTCCTCCTCACCTGCTGCCGTCTCCCTCCTGTCTCTCTTTCATGACACTGTAACAGCCCTCGGTCGTTTAAGATGTCTTCGTCTCTTCTCTGCACTTATGGCCCTCTGTCCTTCTCCGTCCTCTCTGCTCCTACAGCTGATTCTTTGATGACAAAGACTTATATCACTCGCCGTTCTTCTGGCTTAAGACGCTCTTCAAAAGCCAAATCTCTCTGACTTGACTCTTATAGTCCTCTCAGGCCTTTTTCGAAAGCTGATTCCTTATACAACAAAGGCTTCTGTATATCTCTTTAAACTCATATAGCCATGGCTGCTCTCAAAAAGAATCTTCACTAGCGGTACTTCCTTTTCTTAGCTTTGCCCTGGGTGCCTGCAGAAGTGAAATACTTCTACCGCATCCATTTCTCTGGGGGTTAGCCTTTCTAACACTTGAATGTGGAAAATGATCAGAGCTGGAGATTTCAACAAATTAATTCACCTGAGACTGTTTTCTTTTTTTACCTCAGCACCTTCTTTGGTTTTTTTTAGGTTATTTGACAAATATCAGAGCATTTGTCTGTCGTATTCAAGATGCCTCAAGCAAAAACATCTTCATATTTTTATGCTAATCTTCTTTTAGTCTCTCCTGTAATGTTTGCTCATGAGTGTTTCAAGTTGGATTATTAAATTCTCTTAACTGTACTTGTGGTAATTCACTCGCTTCGGCCTGATGCATTGGTGAGGAGGTGAACGTTTGTGAGATTCGATCAGTGGCATAATCGACGCCCCTAATAAGCTACATAAGGCTGTCGCCTGTTTTGAGTTTTCTTAAAGCGTAAAGGGAAGAATTTCACACTGGGGAGCTTCAAGTCCAGCAGACAGAAACAGAAGATTTGAGAAAATATCAATATTACAGCCATAAAAATAAAGACGGAATGGTTTAACATGAGGTTAGACACTAAAAAATGTCTTTCTAGAGCAAAGTAGTCCGTAGCTAATATGAGAGACGTGCAAGGGGACGACAATCACAGACATGTCAGTCGGGAAGATATAAAGTGAGAGGAGCGAGAAGATTTTACAACTGCTGAACTGTTTAAGTTGCTGAAATTGAAAACCTGATGATGAACAGAATATTATTATTACTTAATGTCCAGATCATCATCATGCCTGGCTATTTAGTTGGATTTTAGGTATCCACAGATTTTATAACTTACAAAATGAATATCATTTTATCAAGAATTTCTCTTTAACACTGACTGAGATAACATAGTTTTAAAAAGGCAAAGTTGATTTAATATCAGACAGGTTCAGCATAAAGGCTTTTGGCCTCAAAAGACATCAATTTTTTTTCTTTAAATCAATTCTATTCTCTCACCATTTCTACCTTTTAAAGAGAAATCAGTGACTAAATTATGGTTTGTTCTTGTTAATTCATTTTTATCTGAATGCTACCTGTAGCTAGCAGTTAATGTCCCTCCATTAACTTGATATAATATCTATAATTTTTTCAGAGATCATGATATTTATGTTTTTTATCCATTTTTAGTTTTACAGAAATATATAACTGTGGGTGAATGTGTATCCAGGGCGTCTGCAGAAAAAAGAAATTTTATATTTTACTCAAAACAAGTGAATGGTTCTTCACACGAATCTCCCCATTGGATTATTGAAATGTTTTTCTATGCCTCTCTTAGTCAAAACACAAAAAACCAATGAGGAAAACTTTGATCTAGTGAACGAAATAGACTGAGTCACATGTGGGTGGGCGTCTTCCCCATCTTCCCCTACTCATTCTAACAGAAAAGACCCTTTTTACTCATCTACTCAAATCCAAGCCTTAGGCCCCTTTTCATCTCAGTGGATATAAATGGCTGTCACACATCTGTGAGGTGTCATTACTGTCAAAAAGAAAAGAAAACAAAACCTTGGCATTGTGCTGCGTAGCGATGTGTAACCTAGTCTTGATTGAACAGTTGACCCTGTCCGACCCACTACTGACTGCTCTCTGCGTGAATAAGACACATTATGACAACCTCAGGGAGGATCGTTGGCACGTTCAGGCCTTAATATGCAAACTCTGCCATTTTCTCTTTTATCTCTCTGGCATGATTGATGATGGGCTTTTGGCTTGGAGCCATTTGTCATTGGATGAACACCGAGGGCCAATTGGTCTCCAAGGGAAGGGAGTTGGGAGGCAGGGCTGCACAGGGGAGATAGGGAGGTGGTCCTAACTAAAGGGAACACCGCAGATTACGCCTGTTCTGCCTTCTCATTTAATATCTGGGGGCCCTATTGTCATGTCCACACAACGACCAGCACGAGCCTTTACCGTGACCGGTTGATTCAAATGAGACAGCGAAAAGAGAGTTGGGTTTTACTGGGAGTCCACACAGACGCACTACTGAACCGTTCAGACCGTTCATCCACACCGACTCCGTCCTCCGCTCAGCCGTCGCTGTCTTCAGGACAGCTGCCTGTCAAACTGTCTTCACCAGGCTGATTGATACCAGAAACTGACAGGACAAAAATATCGTTAAAGTAGGCTGCGTGACGAGGATAGAGGAGGCAAACGTACTGAATCTGCCTTGAGTGAAATTAGAGAGCTCGGGCTGTTTAAACAGCTGTCCGTGGAGATTATACTTCACTAAACACACCATAGGAAAAAAAGACTCAGTGGCAGTGCGGATCAATACATTAGATAAATACAAGTGTACTATATCTGTTCCACAAGCCAGAAGAGTAACAGATGTTTACTCATGCTTCAAAAGAAACACTGGATTGGCCTTTATACTTTGTGCTGATAAAACGTTTTCAACAACGTCTGTTTCTGGTGCAACATCAATCTGCTGACACTTTAGCGACAAGAGCAAACTAAATGCTTAGAATGGGAATAAACTATTTTAATTATCGCGCTCCAACCAGTAGATGCATCTAAATTGATTTCAAACATTAATTTTTAATGTGGTCAAAGCAGGAACCCTGAAAAAAGTTCCATGTCAGACTGCTCACAGTTTTGACCTTCATTAAATCACCCGAAAACAGCACCAGGGAGCTACAAAATAACCCCACACATCGGGCTGGTTTGTTACACCTCATCATTCTGATGTTTGTGGGAGACAGAGCAACATAAGCAACATTTCATGTTTTGCATACATCAGTTACGATATGATGGGAACTTCTAGGAAGTGAGATACGGCTGAATTAAAACTGAAAAAACTGATCATATAGGTCTGAACGGGCTCCACCACATTTTTTATTATATATTTCTATAATCTTTGTTCTGATTAACTTTTAAAAGCCCAAACCATCGGAGCGTGGCTGCAGATTTGTGGTGCTGTGTGTTGACATCAGTGTAATTTCTCTGAGAATCCGTTTCTCCATTTGTCTGGTCATTGTTGTCACGCCTCACTGTGATTGGCTCAGCTTTTTCAGCGCTGTTAGACCGGCTGACAGTGTATTTATTAATCACCACACCCCATCATGTATCTTCACCTTCACCCAGCCCTTTAACACGTCGCGCCGCTGCACCGACAGGACGGAGAACAACAGGTGGAGACGCCCTCACAGTCTGTGAGATGAAGAACTACTGCTTTGTGCTGGTTGTCGTGCTCGTGGGATTAAAAAAGGGCCCTAAACATGAGAGAATTTAACTAAACTTTAATCTTAGGTTCTTATTTTCGCATTTAGAAATTATTCAGACTCCTTCCTTTTTTTTTCCTTTTCTTCTCGCAACTTGATGGTAAAATCCTTTCAATTCATTTTTCACTCAATCTATACCCCATACTCCATAATGACAAAGTGAAAACTGAATTCTAGAAACTTTTGCAAATGTATTAAAAAGGAAAAACTGAAATATCACATGTAAGTATTCAGACCCTTTACTATGACACTTGACATTTAGCTCAGGTTTTCACAGGTTTGGATGCTGTTTTGTTTACGTAGCCATGTGCTTCTGTTCCTTGTGTATTCTGACCCTTTGCTATGACACTTGACATTTAGCTCAGGTGCCTCCCATTTCTCTTGATCATCTTTGAGATGTTTCTTCACCTTGATTGCAGTCCACCTGTGGTAAATTCAATCGAATGGACATGGTTTGGAAAGGCACACACCTTCATCTATAAAGTCTCACATCTGACAATGCATATCAGAGAAAAAACCAAGCCATGGTCGAAGGAACGGCCTGCAGAGCTCAGAGACAAAGGACTCTCAGACTCTGAGAAACAGGATCCTCTAGTCTGATGAAACCAAGATTGAACTGTTTGGCCTCAATTCAAAGTGTCATTTCTGGAGGAAACCAGGTACCACTCATCACCTGCCCAATACCATCCCAACGGTGAAGCATGGTGGGGGCAGCACCATGCTGGGGGGGGGGGGTTTCTTCAGCAGCAGAGACAGGGAGACTGGTCTGGGTTGAGGGAAAGCTGAACGGAGCAAAGTAAAGAGAGAACCTTAATGAAAACCTGGTCCAGAGCACTCAGGACCTCAGACCTCAGGCTGAAGGTTCACCGTCCAACAGGACACTGACCCTAAGCACACAACCAAGACAACGCAGGAGTGGCTCAGGAGGGAGCCAATCGAACATCTCTGGAGAGACCTGCTAATGGCTGTCCACTGACGGTCCCTGTCCAACCTGACAGAGCTTGAGAGGATCTGCAGAGAAGAAGGGCAGAAAATCCCCAAATCCAGTTGTGCAAAGCTTGTGGTCAGACCCAAGAATACAGACTACAATCGCTGGTGGAGGTGCTTCACCTAAGTACTGAGAAAATGGTCTTAATACTTATGTCAATGTGATATTTCAGTTTTTACTTTTTTAGTAAATTTGCAAACATTTCTAAAATTCTGTTTTCACTTTGAGAATTGAGTGTAGATTGATGGGGGGTGGGGTTAATTTAAACGATCTTAGCATCAGGCTGCAACATAACAATGGAAAAAGTGGATTTAGGATTTCCTTTGTTTTTTCTTCTGTTCTAGATGCTTTGGCCTCTGAGGTATGACCTCTCAAAACCTCAAAGTTCACATTCCTATCCTATTCCGAATAACAATATAAAAGAAAAAAAGGCAATTATCTTCTCTTCTGCCCTCAGTCAACTCTGGCAATGCAAGGACTCTAAACTGCACTATCCTCACTTTTTGAGAGTTCATAATTCAAGTCTTATTTTAAAAATTCTGGGATAATTTCGTTTACCTATCATTAACTCTCATTTCACCTCAATCATAACACCTACCATTACCCTTCATCTGAAGTAACAGCCACAAGGACTGAAGCTGATCATTGTTTTGCCCAATTTCTCCTCCTTTTTAGGTCCAGCAGCAAAGAAGAAATTCGTGAGCTACAACGACCTTGTGATCTAATGGTAATCCTCCATCAGAACGACAGACTGGAAAGGAAAGAGGAGAAAGAGAGCGATGACAGCAGGAGATGTCTCCTGCCCTGCTGGGTAAAATAAGTAATGGGAGAAACAAACTGAAGAAAAGGATGTTTTAAGTTTGTATTTTTTTTTTTTCTTTCGGTCTCATGTGCTTCACTGCCCACCACAGACTTTCAGACGCTGAAGCGAAGCCTTGTGGGACATTCCCTTGAACGAAGAGTTTGGGCACACAGATATTCACTCGATCAGAAAGAGAGAGAGAGAAGCAAGAAAGCAAAGAGACAAGGATGAAGAAGTGTTTAAAAAAGACCCAGTGATGGGAAATCGTTCAGAAAATAAAAATAAAACCCAGAATCTTTTTGTTTGTGATGATCATACTGAGAACAAACACGGGATGCATCAGCGGACATCTCGCAGCCTCTAGGTTGTTGTGAACAGTCAGAATTGCTCACGAGGCTCCAGGTTGCGTCTCTCTGCTGTTGATGTCAAATGAAGCAGCCTCGACCTGACCTGACCTTTCTACGGAGCCCGCCTCCTCTAGTCTCTTAATGTACTTCCAAACTGCAAGTTTTCCAACTTTCCTGTCGACCCGTGTGTAGTTGTTTATGGCTTAATTGTTGGCCTACTTTAGACGTTGATTTAATTTTAATATTTATTTTTAAGACACCGATGATTACGACGTTGATGATGAATCTATTTGTTTCTCTTGCTTCTTGAATGCACATTGTTTTTTTATTAAAGCCATATTCTTTGCTTTGAGATTTCGAGGGTTTTGATCATGCTGCCACTTGGAATCTGATTTTTGTCACTTAAATGTCTTGTGGCACAAAATCCCAACATCCTTAAAAACCCTGAAAATACCCTTTCTCAATCACTTCTTACTGTGAGTGATGAGATCCATCAACGCACTATTATTTATAACAGATTAGATGAGATTACAGTGCAGTTATATAGTACAGGGGTTTTTAAAGTCTGACACTACGGACTTCCCCACAAACAAAATTGAGACAACCGCCAAGTCTGTGCATTCAGATTTGACTGAGTTATGATCATCGTTATTTTTGATTTAAACTGTGGCGACTGGGCTCTCAATGTTTTAAAGTATCTTAACCTTCTCCATGAGCTGTGTGTCGCAGCCACTGCTGCATCTCCAACAGATGATGTGTTGATGAGCGGTCAAATCAGTATCCAAAGTACAATAACTAACGCATAACACCTGCATGCACCTGTCCCTTTCACCTCACACATTATCTCTGACTCACGCCTCTCACAGTTTGAAAACCTCTGAGATCTGAGGCCAAGTTTTCAGGGTCTTCAACTATCTAAGATTAGGAATGTGGACATAAGACCAGGATGGCTCTGAACTTGTAGAGTTCTCTTGACTGTGTGACTGGCAAATAGATCTGAAGTCACCTGTTTCCTCAGAATCTTGTAAAAAACGTTCAGGCTGTGAGCTTTTCATGGCCGTCCAAAAAGGAGGAGACAGCAAGAGAAACAGCAGAGATTTTATATTCTGTTTACGGGTTTTCGTTGTTTGTGAGTCCCAGAAATCGAAATCGGAATGGTAAAAACCAGATTCCTCAGCTGGCCTCGAACATAAAGCTAAAAAAGAGAAAAGAAAATAGAAAAAACAGTCGTGTTTTAAAGGCCTTTTTATTTGAACTGTTTGAAATGTATGTGGTCCCACGATGAAAACATTCCCATCCCAACGCGTGTGTTCCTTCTCCACACACACTTACATGACGACTTCTGCAGTGTTTTGTAGGTATATGATGATGGTGATGATGATGAACCTTAACTGTGTTGTAGCTTAAAGGGAACCTTCTTTGGTCCGGGCTTCATTGGATTTGTACTGAATATCTGGTGATTTCATGGACTGCTGATAGAACAAAAGGTGTTGATGTTGAGGTTGTCAATGCATGCCTGATATGTTCGATGTTGAAACTGAATCAGAAAAAAAAAAAGCTTAAAATAATGAAATTCTCGCAACACAGTTGATTCCACCTGTCTGCTTTGAATTGTACTGTTTTTTATTTACTGTTTCTTTACCCTTAACTTCCTCTGATACTTTCTCACACGGCAGAATATGGCTTTGATTGGTTTCTTATTTTCCTGGGAAACTATGGGAAATGGAGAAAAAGAAAAATATATATTTAAAAAAACAAAATACTTGTTTAAAAAAAAAAAGGAAGCATGTATGTTTTCTACTGTTTGTACTAGGTATATTCATGTTGCCCTTGCTGCTTATGTGCCAATGTTGTGGGAGAGATTTACATTTGGCCACTCATGCAACTATTCTGTGGTGTTGTCCAAGAATGTATCAACATGAAATTAAAAAAAAACATTTGGTTATTTTTTTATATATATTCCCTGAGGAAAAGCAGTTTGGTATTCATGTCTTGCTCATAGAAAGCTTTTTCACTTGAATGGCCTTGAAATATTTCATTTAATTCATTCCTCGTCACACATGGACGTCCATCAGAACAATGAAATCAGTGTGCTCTTTTGGATTTGTAGAATATCATAATTTGCCTGAGAAAAAGCAAAGTCTTGTCTCCATTTTCTTTTTTGCTTTTCTTTGCTCTAATTGAGATTTAACATGGTTCCTTTTGTGGAGAAAATGGGCAGTGAAAAAACTGTTGGGAATAAAAAAAAAAGAGAATATCTGAAGTGCATGGCTGATTTTCAGAAAATGAGCCACTCTATCTCAATTCCTGAGAAGCGTGTTTTTCACAAGGATTTCATTGAATATCATCAATAAACTAAATCTACAGATTGTGAACGCACAGCACAGATAACTGCAGTGTTTGCCACACTCACCTGGCCCTTGTACAGAAATTGTTTTCTCCTACATTGAGATAAGTTGCTGGTTCATGAGTGGAATACAGTAAATGCATGGAGGGGAGAGGAGGTCCATGAAATGAGTGTATCTGTTTGCCTTTCCCTGTGCCCTGACACTGGCCATCTGCCAAACATGTAGGTTTAGAGGCATCCACAGCAAGAAGAAGCTAATTATTTCCAATGGTTAGGAGCGGAAGAGTGCAAGAAAAAAATAAAAGTAGTAGAAGTACTGTTACTTTAAAGAAATAGAACTTAAGTACAATAAGTGCAATTACTTGTATACAAATGTAGTTAAATAAAAGTTGCAAGTAATCAGTTGAAATGTGCTCCGAGTAGACACCGATTAAGCTTTGCCTGACTGAACGGGGCTGTAATCGCTTTAATTCACTTTTTACAGTAACAGTAAACATTTACATATGCCCTGCACCTGAGCTTAAAGTTCAGCTGAAATGACCTGCTGCTGCAGCTACACATCTGCTCTGGAAATCTCTGGTCCTATGTTCTCCTTTGAGGAAAAAATCGGAATCCAATAGGGAGAAATTGATATTTCGATATTAATGGTATTTATTGGTGTCATGATGACAACCCCTAGCTTTGCGTGGATTCAACATAATACTGTCAGGTATCCTTCTACATAGACGGACACTTCACTGGATACAGCCATTCAGATGTTGCATAAAGCGGTGAGATCAGACGGTCCCTCGGAGCTAGACATCAGCTGCTACACAACAAGGGCTACAGACTCTCAACGACAACCCACATTAGCTTTCCTGCTAATGTCTGCTTCTTATCGAACTTACAAACATGAAACACACGTCTTGTCCTGCAGCTCAGCTTGTTGAAAGAACCACCAGACAAACATTCACCAGGGAAAAAAGTCACCTGCTAATGACACTTTGCTGCTAATTAATTAGCTGCACAGCTAATTAATTAGCAGCAAATTAAACAGCATGTAAACTTACCTGCAGATGTCACTTGGGTCCGGTTAGATTCCGCTGTTGTTCTTACCCTTCAGTACCACTAACAACACGCTGTCTTCCATCATCTGTACAGTTATGTACGTAAGTGCTGGGACAGTGACACCGTTTTCATCATTTTTACTCTGTTCACCAACTCAGTGGATTTGAAACGAAGCCATCAACATGTGATTGAAATTTACATTTTCAGCTTTAATTGGAGAGGTTTAACTAAAATATCACATTAACTGTAATTACAGCCATTTTTATACACAGTTCTTCATTTTCATAGACTCAAAAGTAATTGGACAAAACAACATAATTATAAATACGAGGATTATTTTTTATACTACAGTCAAATGACAGGCTGAAGTCTGGAACCCATGTACGTCACCAAATGCTGAGTTCCCTTGAGATGCTTTGTCAGGCCTTTACTGCAGACACCTTCAGTTAATGCTTGTTTGTGGGTCTTTCTGCCCTCAGTTGGGTCGAGGTCAGGTGACTGACTTGGCCATTGAAAAATATCTAATTTCCTTGCCTTGAGAAGCAGTTGTGTTGCTTTCTCAGCATGTTTTGGTCATAATCCATCTGTACTGTGAAGCACCGTCCAGTCAGTTTAGCAGCATTGGGCTGAATCTGAGCAGATAGTTTAAAACCATACACTTCAGAATTCATCCTGCTACTTCTATCAGCAGCCACATCATCAATAAACACCAGTGACCCAGTTCCATTGGCAGCCATACGTGCCCAGGCCATAACACTGCCTCTGTCTGACAGATGATGTGGTGGCTTTGGATCAGGAGCCGTTCCTTCTCCAGACTCTTCTCATCCCATCATTCTGGTACAAGTTCATCTTGGTTTCATCTGACAAAGAATCTCGTTCCTGAACTGTTCAGGCTTTTTAAGATGTTTCCTAGCAAAGTCTATTCCGGCCTTTCTGTTACCAGGGGTTTTCACCTTGTGTTAAAACCTCTGTATTTACAGTCATGAAAGCGTTCTTGACCTGACTGGATTTTGTGAAGGGTTTTTCTCCACCAGGGAAAGAATTGTGCGATCATCCACTTTAGTTGTCTTCCGTGGTCTTCAAGGCCTTTGGGTGTTGCTGAGCCAGTCCGTTCCTTCTTTTTAAGAATGCACCAAATTGTTGATTTGGCCTCTCCTCAAGTTTCTGCCATCTGTCCGATAGGTTTGTTTTGTTTATTCAGCCTAACGACGGCCTCCTTCATTTGCATCAACGCCTCTTTTGAACAGCTACCAAATGCAAAGTCAACACTTGGCATCAACTCCAGACCTTTTATCTGCTTAATTTCTCCTGAAATAACGAGGGAACAGGCCACACCTGGACAAGAAACTGATCAATTGTCAATAGTCCAATTACTTTTTAGCCTCTGAAAATGAGGGACTATGTATAAAAATGGCTGCAATTCCTAAACGGTCAATGTGATGTTTGAACGCCCCTCCAGCTGACTGAGAGAAAAGCATTTCTAATATTTCCCCAAAGACCCATTTTGTCCCTTTTAATAAGAAGAAGACTGTTAACGATACATTTTTAAACATCAACTTAGAGTGCAAAGGGGATGATAAATGGGATTTTAGTTGGACTCTAGTAAGATGTTATTTTCATACTGGCTCATTAACTGTTTCAGATGCTGAAATCCTCGTATTGCACCTTTAACTTCATTTACTGGTTGTCTTAGGTAGTTTGGTTTGCCCTGTTACCTGCTCATCTCTGCCGGCTGGGTAATACAATAAACCTAGCTTTGTAACCTATCTGACTAATTCTCTGCAGGCTGACAGGTTTAATTCTGCTAGAGATCAGCCTTTTAGCAATATTCTTAACTTCCACACTCTCCAAATACAAAAAAACACTGTTTATTGATCACTAATCACTACAGTGAGGCATCAGATCTCTGTCAGCCATTTATCTGTCATTTATTGGCGTGTTCACCAACCGCTCCACAGTCTGACAGCTCGTATTGCAACGGTCACTGCTAAATCTACTTAAAGCCACAGCAAAGTATCACAGAAGAATAAGCTCTTCTCCTTTTCAGTGGAAAAGCTGCAACCTTCATGTGACATTGTCTCATTCCTACCACACAGTGAGTTCCCTCCAGCTTTTACAGAAAGACGGCATCTGTGTGACGGAGCGTACAGGCTGGAAACCAACCAGCAACTTGAAACGCAGCAGACTACAACACTTGACATAAACATACTTACGTACAAGTAAAATTACGTCTAACTCTGTTACAATAAGGAGTAAATGTAATCCATCAGTTTCACCCCAGCCAGTGGAAAACTGAGAAGGGTGCTCTCTGTAAACACTCCTGAATAGATGGAATTAATCTTAGACCTTGTTGTTGTCATGATGCTCGTCCTCCTGATCTGCTCGTGGCTGCAGACTTTTCTGTGATGCACTGAGCGGCGTGTTGGGTTGTTGATCACACTCAGGAGTCTGTGTGGCATTAGTCTAAAGTTGCCATGTGGAAAAAATGAAACGGGGGGTGGGTTCAGGGCAAGCTGTAGAGCGAATGTCCTGTTGCAGCAAACGTGTCTCTGAAGTTTCTGGGTCCAACTAGAAAAAATGCTTTGCTGTGACCTCATGAATGAGCAAATTAAAAGGTCAAAACATCAACAACAGTATTGAAATGTACGAAGTTAATACTGGAAGTACAAACTCTTCACGTCAAATACTAAAACGATCCTACAGTGTTGTCTGAACGACGACCACAAAGAGACGCGAAATTACCGTAAGGAGGTGAGAAACAACCACAAATAGACACAAAACGACTTCAGTGAGATGTAAAATGACCACAAAGGCAAAATGACAGACACACAAAGCAATCAAACAGAAACAAAATGACCACAATGACACTTAAAACATCGAGAAAAGAGACACAAACGCTGCATCGCTTTTAATCGTTCTTTGTTGCTCCACGTTAAGAGGTGTGTGTGTGTGGGGGATCCGTCCTTGGGTAGAGGAGGGGCCACTCAATTCAGCTTAACTGACTCTTAGGAGACAAGTACAAGCAAGTTTCAGCAGCAAAAATGTTTTCTTTGTATTGATCAAAATCTCCCGTATCAATGCAGTGTGACAGCACATTAACAGGACAGCACAAAAAACGAATGCAGTGGGTGAACACGTCCAGGAGGATTCATAAAGACTGTGTGTTCTCAAAGGCTGTGGCAAACAAACTCTTCCATTCCTGTCTCTTTCATGACCGTCTCTGCCCATTGCGGTACAGTTACTCTCACTGTCCCTCACCCATTCTCATGCTGAATCCCCTGGACGTAATGATACAGCAGAATTGTTGTCGTTATTCTCCTCCTCCTCTGTCTCTGAGCCTCTTTCTGAGCAATAGATAAGAGCACTTTTTAGGAGGGCCAGCTCTGTGTCGATTCACATAGCTAACCTTCAGTGTCCAATTGGATTAGTGGCTGCCAAACCAATTAGTGTTTCTGGGAGGAAGGAGGAGATGCCAGTAGTTGTATTAGGGCTCTGATATCCCAGCAGCGGGAAAACGTGCTGACGGAGCTCTTCAATAGTCACCGCAGTGGAAAATGCAGCCTCCTTTGCTCGCATAACAATAGGAAAAAAGTTTTAAACTTGGAACAAAAATACTGTGTCGAAAAATTTGGGTAGAGCAGTAAACTCTGGCATGAATTAATCAGAGGTTCCGCAAAAACATCTTGGATGCAACAGCAGTTGAAAGCAAAAGCTGGGTGGAAACACAAATGAATGCAACAGATATTATGGTCCTTTTCAAGCCTGGACGTCGATTTGCACCATGCTCCACTGTTTAAAATGCCCAATCTAGCAAGGGAATCTAATATCGGTCTGTAGTGTCGACTCATCTCCAACTATGTTTAGGGTCTTTTTCGTTACCTCATCCAGGATTGTTTTTGTCACTGCCAGTTTGTCAGATCGCTCAAACACAGCTGTGTACACACACAGCCTGTGTGTGTACACAGCTGTGTTTACACACTAAAAATCTCTGCGTCTTGGGCACAGACGTACCACACAGTTAACCTTAGCCAGTACCAGTGGGTTGTTAGGATGGATGGAGGAGGTGGGGCTGTGAGGGCAAACTGTTGAGGACTCCTCTCTCCATTACCTTGAGGTTCCGCTAGGTGGCAAATGGCCGCTCTCTGGTTCTCACTTTCACTTCTCTCCCTCACACGCTCACTCTCCTTCTCCTCTTATTTTCGCTCAAAGTTCACTCGAAATTGCAGGAAACCTGATATTGAATCAACTTTCCTTCATATCTACGGGTGCATCCCAATTCCCTCAATCCTCTTATAACCTGTGAACTGTTCTGGTCTACTGTCGGCATCATTTCAGCTCAGACGAGCGAGGGTACACGAGAGCAGCCTTGACAAAAAAATCTTCTATCGAATCAACTCACCCCATTATTGGAAATTTTCTAGTGGCTGGACGCTGCAGGTGACCGGACTGTGGGCTTAACAAAAATCGATCTTGTTTTACCTGTATGTCGGATTAACAGAAGGAACCATAAAGGAACGATCACTATTCACCAGAAAGATTTTCTATTCATCATCAGGGATTTTCACTTTTAACCTGCATTAATAATATTGTAATATTATAGTGCGAGCAGGGAGATGAGTCCGTTGTCTCTCGGCTATAAGCGCATTATATAATTGTAATAATTGATTATACTGTATATCTATTAATTATCCATCATCTCTACACGTTAAGCTGGAAATCCCATCTGTAACATCAGAATATTACGGGGGTTTGTGGAGCTATTTCCTGAAAAGTAGACTCTGTAAAATCAGTATAATTTATACATCACAGAAGAAAATTGGACGCACTGTCAATCACACATTAAACAGGACGTCCAGGTGAGAGCACTGCTCATATTTATTCACGGTTTCCCTCTGAGGAGACACTGACAAAGTGGTCTCAATCTCAGAGTCTTATCTAGGAAATAAAGATAAAGATGTCCCAACACAGAAGAGATTCACAGTAAATCACAACACTTCTAAGAACATACATAATTGACACATATTGAGCTATGAATTCACGATTTTGAGTTTACCCTTTGTCCTCTTTTTTTTTACTTCCACTCTCTCAGCAGACATCCGTCACTTCTTTTGCTGCCCTGCACTGGGTTATCTTCCTTTTTCTGACAAAAAAGAAGCCTGCTAATGACAAATATTTCAATATTTGAACGTCTAATTTGAGATAAGCCCAACCTCGTGGCAAGGCAATTAAAAAGCGTGAATGGAAATGATGATTTATCTTAACAAGGCATTGAGGGCAGTTGAAAAGTGACACAGCTACAGAGCTGAAAGGCGACATCATCACCAGACGGGGAACAAAACTCAGGGATTTGACATGGCGACAATGAAAGCTGCGTATATGTGGAATGGAAGTTATTGCTCTATAGTGGGTTATTTGGCTCCCACCATCAGCGTCTTTACACTTGATGAGGTCTTTTCTGCTATCTGCTGAGAGATAGCAGGTGTCAATGGAAAGCAATTTAAATCGTCCAGAGCAAAGCAAGTTATTAACCCGCCTGCCGAAGAATTGTCACCCTCCCCCATCCAGAGAGAGGGGGTGGCCCTTCTCTGAATTTTGGAAGGAGGAATGTGAAAGAGAGAGAGCAGAGGAAAACCGAGGAGCTCAAACAGCAGTTCGACTAGTCGTTTGACAGTTTGCTTTCGTAAATGCTCAAGTTAAAGACCAGAAAAACCCAAAGCTTCCCGTAGGAGAAGGATGCGGCAGCAGGGAAAGAGAGTGAAAGATGAATCGAGGATGGAGAGATCAAAGATCATCGCCAAGTCTCTATGAGTGACATACAGCAAGAGATCTCTGTCCATGCACAACCAAAACATTTGTAATAATAATAACATTAATTCTAATAAACTGAAAGAATATTAGCCTGTTGACACAAAATGATAAAACCGCCATTTTTGCCCATCGGTCAACACAGTGTTTGGGGTTCTGTCCAAAGAGTTAAAATTTGTCTCACCAGACCAGAGAATGTTTCTCCTCGTGCTCTCGGAGTCCTTTAAATGCTCTCTGGCAAACAGCAGGCTGTCATAGGTCTTTTACTCATAGTAACTTCCGTCCAGCGACTCTACCCTGAAGGCCTGATTGACGGAGAGATGCTGAGATGGTCGTCTTTCCAGCAGGTTCTCCCATCTCTGTAGAGGACCTCTGAAGCTCTGTTAGAGTGACCGGTTCTTGGTCACCTCCCTGATAAAGGACCTTCTTGCTCAGTTACTCAGTTTGGCCTGACGGCCAGCTCTAGGGAGAGTCCTGGTGGTTCCAGACTTCTTCCATTTCACAATTATTGGGGCCACTGCGGGAAAACTCAAAACCTTAGAAATGGTTTTATACCCCTGATCTGGTCTGTGCCTCACCACAGTTTTATCACCAAGGTCTACAGAGAGTTTATTGGACTTCATGGTCTTTGTCCTGACATGCAGTGTGAACTGTGGGAACTTATATACACACACAGGTGTGTGCCTTTCTAAGCTAGTAAGTCAATTCAGGTTCCCAAAGGTGAACTCCAGTCAAATAGTAAACACATTATAAGGTTAATTAAAGCAAACAGGATGCAGCTGTGAGTGTCATAGCAAAGGGTCTGAATACCTTCACAACTGAGTGATTTCAGTTTTTAATTTTTAATAAATTTGCAAAAATGTCTTGGAACATGTTTTCACTTTGTCATTATGGATTACTGAGTGTAGATTGATGGGTGAAAATGGGCAATTTTATCCATTTACAATTCAATCTACGACACAATAAAGTGTTCAAATAGTGAAGGGGTCTGAATACTTCACTTCTGTATTTTGTTAACAATATGATACACTTTCTATTTTACACATCTCATGTCTCCAGGCTGAATGTTTTCTAGATTTCAAGAAATATAGTCAGGATAAGTCACGGATCAGTACTGGGAGTGATCCAAGCTAATGCAGGGAAGTTCAGCTGTTATGTTGCCTCCATATACCCGGGTCCAGCAGAAACAAGAAATGACTTGGAGACGATAACAGTATTTAAATCAAAATGCAAAAACATTTCTTAGCACAAACAGGCATTATTAACCAAATTGCAGCAAGTCAGACAGCAGGAATAATATCCACAGGCCAACCGGCACCAAGTCTAGCGTCTAACTCTGGTACATGAATGAATCTGTCAAGCCCCAAAGTTTTCAGTCTCCTTGGTATTCTCTGGCATGTCGACTCTACGGTTACGGATGTTGATTTGCAATGGACATTAGAGATAATGATATGCGATCAGGCACTAGGGGTTTAAAAAGGCCTACCTTGACTGCCACTGCTGCTGCTGCAGCTGTTGATCATTTTGATACGCAGCCAAGCTACAATAACTCTTCCCGTTGCTTTTAGAACACCTGCATGCACCCCATCCCATTCACCTCACGCAGCATCAGTACTTTGCTGTGTTCACTGAGTATCTTTGTGTGAGCAGCTGTGTCATTTAGGTAAATAGAGAAGGCATTCTGCAGCCAAATATTAATTTTCCATGTTGAACTTATTATTGTTAATGACTTACACGAGTATTGTGTGCATGCTGCTCAGCGGATTGCCTTGTGTCATATAGTCTCAATACAACACACTTAGTATCTGTCAGTCACAGTATGAGGAGCGGGAACCTGGTGACGGCTCATAGTCAAAGAAATGAAAACATCTGACTAATTACTTCCATTTGGACCTTTTCAACCAAACACTGACCGAAGGTCTGAAGGAATATTTATCTGTCTGTTATGACTGTCCAGTAGTGAGGATGTCTCTTTCACACCTGTAGTTTGGTTCATTTGGTCTGGACAAGGAAAAAAAAAATAAAATCATTTTTTGTTTACGCAGACAGCTAAGAGCTGTAAACATGAAGTCACATGACTAACTCTAATTCTAACCCTAACCCAAACCCATCTAGTCGGTTTTGGTGATGTCATCCTCCATTATAAGAGCTACATAAACTCACAGAATAAAATCAAATCCTGGCGATCGACAGCAGCTCAGAAAAAAGGCTGTTTGTGCCATAATATTACAGTAGGATAATTACCGTGTGATCACTACATTTGACTCAGCAGGACACAAGCCCAACACACCTCTGGTTTAACTCATTTCCCTTTCTGACTTCATGAACATGCTGACGTTCTCACATGTGAGCGTGATTACCAAATGATCTTGTGTACATATAGGCCACAGTAGATACATCACACTGTATCTACCGTCATAAAACCCTGTGGTTGGTCTGTTTGTGTTTGACCACAAATGGACCACACCTGGAAAATGGACATACGCCCTAATTTTCCGGCAGTCTCGGTGTGCTGTTTAAGTCCTTACCAGAGTTTGATCAACAGCTTTCACACCGGCCAAGACGAACCAAAATAAATGTGCAACTGCTCGGGTGTTCGTTTGAATCCTCCCAAACAGGTTAGTGGGGAAAGCACCTAAAATGGTTACGCTCTCAGAAGAAAAGTTCGAGTGCACTGCAGTGCTGATATTGCACTGGGATCTTCTTCAAAGCCAAAAAGTATAGACCCAACTTTATTTGCCACTTCCATCCCGACCTCCTGCCTACGCTGACTCTGAGGCGCTGTAACAACATCAAGCTACTTCTGCCTTTGCTCCTGACAGACAAGAATCATTATTGCCACTAGATCTCTTTGTCCTTATAATATAAATATTGTTAATGAAAAGTAATGCTAAAGAAATGAACAAATTAATTACCTTTAAACACCTTCATAATACAGTATGTTTTGATTTAAGCGGCCATTCCGTCTCTTTTCTACAGCTCACAGTGAAGAAGTGAAATGTTCAGAAGCCTTTTCAGATTTCAGTTTATTTAGAGCTAAACGAGCAATGATTAAAACTCAGTCAATCTTTCTAATTGAAATGTACAACCTGAAACAGACGTAATTCTTCAAGCAGTCTCCGCAGTCTGTTGTCACTTTAAATGTCTCACAACATCCAACAAAACCTTGAAAACCCCAAACCAAACCCAACCAAATTAAAGCACCACACGGTCCCCTTTCATTTCACACACTCCACTCTTTTTGTTATCAACGTTAATATAGAAAGATTTTCCCAATGTAAAATATCAAGGAAACCAACGGCTCACAATCCCTGTAACAGCCTTTAAATCCTCCAACAAAACAACCAGAGCACCAGCCAACCCCATTTCATCCCAAATACTCCATTTTTTGTTGTTATTAACATGAATATCGACAGATTCTCTCGTCGAGGTGCATCCGGATAACAAGCGGCCGCGGCCCCGTCATCCATTCTCCTATCCTCCCAGTGCACACATCATCTGTTCTCGGCTCCTGGGCGATACATCACTGTGGCGGGGCAGAGAAAAGCTCTTTAAGTTGCATAAACACAATGTCGCCCGGGCACCCACCAGCTGCCAGTGATGGATGGGGACCACACTCAGAAAAGAGAGAGTGGGATTCTTTCAGGAGCTGGTGATGGAGCAACACCAACTGACTGGAGCGGCCACTGTGGACACCGCTAATGTATGACAACACTGACATGAGGAGGCCTGACCTGAGCCATAGAGACTTGGTCATCTGCAAGTTTGCAATCTGACTGGGAGGCTTGACATGGCCAGTGGTGGAAAGTAACTAAGTACTAGAGCTGCAGCGGTTAATCAACTAATCGATTAGTTGATCAACAGAAAAATAATCGGCAACTTTTTTGTAATCAAGTAATGGTTGATTGAAAATGCAGTTTTCAGCCTCTCGAATATGGAGCTTTCTTGCTTTTCTCTGTGTCTCTGATTCATTTCGAACTGAATATCTTTGGGTTTGTCCTCAGCTCAGACTTTGAGACACATGGATGAACATTTTTCACTATTTTCGGATGTTTTAAACCCCAAACTCTGATCTACAAAATTATCGGCTGATTAATCAGTAACAAAAATAATCATCAGTTGCAGTCCTACGAAATACATTTACTCAACTAATTGTTCTTAAGTATTTCCATTTAATTCTAGTTTATACTTCACTACATTTCAGAGGGAAATATTGAAATATCTCAGTAAATATATCAGTATTCAGACCCTTTACTCGTTACTTAGTTGAAGCACCTCTGACAATGATTACTCTACTCCAAATACCTTTTTTAGTTAGGAATTCTTTGAAGTTTGGCCCTCTGAAATAATTTCATGTGCGTTCTTAGCCTCACCAGTCGCTGATTTTTCCCTGGATTGGGTCAAAATTTGTACTGAACATCCAAGAAACCCTCAGGATCATTTGCAACATGTTTTCATGTTAACAGTTTTTTACTGAATGTTTTAAAATAATCACATTAATAAAAGTAAGTAATTTTTTACCCAAACACAGAATTGTTCATTATCAAAAAAGTAAGTTCTCCACTAGTTTTCACTTTCTTGCAACAGACCTTTGATTCTGTGTAGTGTTAAAATTTTCATCACATCTAGAAGTTACTTGTCAAAACTGAGTTCCACAGATTGTGTTAAATGCAGCCTCAGAGCTGAAAAACCCACTTTTTAAGATATTTTGACTCTATATTTTCCCCAAATTGATTATTTTAATTTCCTCTAAACGTTTTTATGGTGTGCTATTATTCATTGCAGTGTATAAAAAATTTTAAGATGTTATATTACTCCTTGATCATTTAACAATTTATTTGAAAATAGCTCATTTTTAGTACTTTTCACTGGCTGTAACATAATATTGCATAGGTAGATATTTGTACCATGTTGACTTCAAATGTTCTAACTCTGTGCGATACCTATTGAGCCTGTTTTTCTTTGGGTTCGGGAAATTTGCAAGGTACAGCTTGTAATGGCTTCGGTTTGTTGCACACTAGATGATGTCATGTTTTTCTGTGTGTCCCGACAAAGTAGTAATCTCCATTCCTTAGCTCAAAACACTTACATTACTATTTCACAACATCAAACTTTTCTGAGCCAATTTCTGACATCATCAACTAGTGGCATTAGAAAACAATAAAGCAAGTCTGGGACCTGAACCAATCCCACCGGAAACCGGTTCGGGCGGATTATCGCAAAATCGATTGCAATATATTCAGGGGTATATAAAAGAGTGCCATCAAAATTCCTTTTATCAAGAAGCAGTTTGATGTGATACTGAGATCATGGAGCCCTGAAGAAACCAGCTGTCTCAGCACACTAACTAACACTACTGGACAAGTTGATCTTTCAAGTTCGGCTGCGTTGGGAACAGACAAGGAACTACTGAAGGTGAGAAGTTGATGTTCTGACTGGACAGATGATGCAACAGTTTGTTTGCATCACCAGAAGTGTAGTGAACCTTTCTTCAGAAACAGTGTTGTGATCCCTTCAACTTGTATCCCGACAGAAAACAGAGTCCCTCACTGAGGATCATAAATACGGAGAAAGCAAAGGAAGCTTAAAACACGCAAATTCGAGGGCCCTGCTGTGTGTTATCACACATACCCACAGCTCTCCCTACAGGTAGAGATTTAACGCTGTGTCCTCTGCAGGAAACCCCAAAGACAATGATTTAAGAGTCAAGTACTCATTCAGTGCACATACTCATGTAAACATTCATAGGTCTGTAAGTATGTCGCCCAGCAGCAGTTACCATGACAACTCAAGCCACAGCCGCGTATAGTATATGTGCTCGTGTCATGTGGGAATCTGGCACTGATACAGAGTACATATAAGCAGGAGAAGGCTGTAAGAAGACAGCAAAGCGTTTTCAGGTCGCCGTTTCCTCAGTTCGTGATGTAATTAAGAAACGGCAGTTAACAGGAACGGCGGGGGGGGGGGTCATTTGAGGCCTGGAAACTTTCTGAGGGAACTGCTGGTGAGATCGCTAGAAAGACAAATCACAACCCACCTTTATACTGCAAAAGACCTTCAGGTAGATTTAGCAGACTCTGGAGCGGTGGTGCACTGTTCTACTGGGCAGCAAGACCTGCACAAATATGAGCTTCATGGAAGAAAACCTTTCCTGCGTCCATCACCACGAAAGGAAAATCTCAACAAGCCTGATGCAGACTAGAAACAAGTCCTGTGGACTGATGAAGTTAAAATAGAACTTTTTGAGCAAAGGTATGTTTGGAAAGAAAAGGGTTCAGGTTTCGTGAAAAGAACAGCTCTCCAACTGTTCAGCACGGGGGAGGATGGATCATGCTTTGGGCTTGCGTTGCAGCCAGTGGCACAGGGAACACTTCACTGGTAGAGGGAAGAAGGGATTCAATGAAATACCAGAAATTCTGGGAGCAAACATCAGACCGTCCTTAAAAAAGCTGAAGATGAACAGAGGAGGCTTCTACAACAGGATAATGATGCTATTCACATCTCAAAATCTACAATGGAAGACACAACAAGGCTTTGTCAGGGCCCTGACCCAAACGTCATGGAAAATCTGTGGATAGACCTCAAAAGAGCAACACATGCAAGACGGCTCGATAATCTCACAGAACTAGAAGCCTGTTGCAGGGAGAATTGGTGAAAAGCCCTCAAACGAGAACTGGAAGACTCTTAGCTGCTAAAAAAGCATTTACAAGCTGTGATACTTTCCAAAGGGGGTGTAACTAAGTACTGACCATGCAGACTTTTGTTTTGGGCCCGCTTCCTATTTTGTTATTGTTAACATTTCTCATGTCACCTTATGTGTGTTTGCCTTATGTCTTAGTTCAGTTTGATTCTGATGAAGGCAGTAGTGTTGAAACATTGGTCTGTTTGCACTATTTAAGGCTGCAAATCAATCATTCCCCTGGAAATATCTGCACAATGGCTGTGGTATTATCATGGTTTGTTTTTCCTTACACAAAAGAAGGTGAGGAAAAATTGCCTTAATGCAAAACCCATTAAGTGCTATTTACTTATTTAATGTCTTTGAAAATGTATCCATGTGATTCTGAAGGAACAAAAATAATGTTACAGAAGAATCAAGTGTTTACCGTTTTATTTTATCAAATAAAAGCGTATATGGTTACATAAGTGAGGTCTCCGGGCTGAGGTTCTTTCAGGTGTCTCAGTGTCCGTTGCTAATTGGCTTAGAGACTGATGTCGTTGCTCATACAGGCTCAAGGGATATTACAAGGAGTATTACTAACCGATTGGTAAATATTTTGAATTCAGCTGGTGTTAGTGCAGCGTGAGAAGCGACACTACTCATATCGTAGTAAGAGACACAGTCAGGAAGGGATTGAAGTGTTCACAGAAAGTTCACATCCTCAGGGTGTCTGTCCTCATGTGGCACTGAGGGACATAAGGAGTTCTGGCTGGCTTCTGGTGACTGATTTAATTCAGGTAAATGTATAAACATACAAACTCTGCTGTATGGTACAGTATGTTGCTTCTAGCTACACAGATAGCTAACGAGATCATCCAAATAAATGCCTGAGTCACTTTTATGTAAAGTGACGATTCTGATGATGAAAATTATGTGAAATGAATCAGGAATTTGATTTGTCATTTTCTTCTGAATAATTTATTCATTTTAAATTATTTTATAGTAATATTTGGACATATAGCATGTAAATTAGAGGACATGTTGATCAGTGAGCCTTGGAGGTGCTGGTAGGTGGATTTTGTTCCCTTTGGACAGAGCCAGGCTAGCTGTTTTCCCCTGTTTCCAGTCATTATGCTAAGCTAAGCTAACCAGCTGCTAGATTCACATTGCCGGTACAGACATGGGAGTGTTGTCGATCTGAACATCAAACTGTCAGAAACAAAGAAAAGACGCGGACTTCACAAAATGTATTCCTTGAACTATGACCTGTGAGGTATAATGGCACTTTTCTGTCGCGTCATTTAGTGAAGCTTCTAGTGACAAATCCTACAAACAAACATAAAGGAACATGTTAGCCCTTTATCCTCACTGATTCCTTAATATAAAATATGGTTCCCTTTTCTCCATGTTTGGTGCTTTTTATTTAAGTGTAGCACCGGAATAACATGCAGCATGTGTGCTATGTACACATCTTATGATATGATTGCTGGAACACAACATAATGTAGGTTTTCTTCTGCTGGGTGATCGAGTGTGTCTCAGGCTCCCACGTTAAACTAGATGCTGTGAAAGCTGGCATGCTAATGGGTTTTTACTTTGTCCTGATTTCCCCCTTACACCCACTCTGTTTCTTTACTTTGTTGAACCTAAAAAAAAAACTTTTGCAGAACTCGCAGGGTCCTCACTCAATTTTTCTGCCAAACTTTGCTCTGATATTTAATGCTGATAGGGGCAAATAAGAAAGGAAAGGAAATGAAAGAACTTCTACATTTTTTTGAAGGAAAAAGTTTTGAGGTAAAGGTATTTCAGTGAATCAGAAAGACATTACTCAGGCAAGAAAAGGGCAAGTCCTACTTTCCCCGCCAACCACTGATAGGGGAAAATCATGCATACATTTGCATATACTTGGTAATACCACTGCCTGTATTGGACGGTTTAACAGACTGATACTGTGGGTGTTTCATGCGTCTGGAAAAAGGGCTGAAAGAATGATCAAATACACCAGCAAGAATACACTGAGGACACTGAATGCAGACTTAACTTCTCAGCCTCAAAACAAGAGGGTTTCCACCAACAAGTCCACAAATAGAGAGATGTGATTTTTTTATCGGATAAGAAAACAGAATCTATTCTGAGTCAGTTGCAAGGAGTTAAAATCTGGTTCTTTTAGTAAAACATCAACTTTCTAAAACCAAATGCTATTATAAACAAGACAGAAACAGTGAATGACTTCATGAACAAAATTCAAATGACAGTTAAATTATAAGTTGAGTATGGGGGACTACAGTAGATATAGAGGAGCTGTTTACATGTTGTTCATTAATTATCATTGTAGGATGAGTATTAAAATGATGTGAATCATATGTTATGGCCTTCGCAGTCACCAGATCTCAGCCCAACTGAACATCAATGAGAGGTTCTGGACCGACGTGTTAGACAGCGCTCCTCACCACCATCATCAAAACACCAGATGAGGGAGCATCTTTAGCAAGAACGGAGTTCATCCCTCCAGTAGAGTCCAGAGACTTGTAGGATCAATGCAAAGGAGCACTGAAGCTGTTCTGGAGGCTCATGGTGGCCCAGCACTTTACTGAGACACTTCATGTTGATGTTTTCCTTTCGTTTGTCCCCCGTCACTATCAACATTCAATCCGAGATCATTTAAAACTTTGACTAGAGCTGTCTCTGTACTCTGGTTCAATATATATTCTATTAAACCAGATTGAAAATTTTCAAGAAAACCATTCTCAGAAAGGTGTTTGGTTAATTGTTTAAACACTTCGTTCTCCGAAACCTTGCTCAGGAAAGGTAGATTTGAGATGGGGCAGTAATTACTAAGAGAGGAGGGGTCTAAATTAGGATTTTTGAGGAAAGGTTTTACAGTTGCAGTCTTATGGGTTAAGGTTTTTGGAAAATGCCAGATTCCATGGAGGAATTTATAATGCGGAGTGTATTTAAGGACAGTATATCAAAGATCAGCTGAAATAGGATCTAGGGAGCAGGTAGATGGTTTTATACTGGAGACAGGTTTGCATAGTTCACCTTCAGCGACAAAGCTAGTCATGATATTCGGTGGGGGAGGAGTGGTTTGAAGGGGGCGGGTCTTATGTTTCTCGGGATTTGAATGTTCAGCCTAATATTATACATTTTTATATTTAAAAAAAGAGGCAAATTCTTTGCTTTTAGTGGAGGAGGTCTGGTCTACCAAGTCCAAGGTTGAATGTGGATTTTTAAAATGCTATTTATGATTGAGAACAGTATTCTGGGATTGTTTGAATTTAGTAATTAGTTCCTTGTATATGTCATGGGGGAAAGTCAATTTTCTAAATTTACTTTTCAATTTACAGGCAGCACTGGTTCGCCAAGACATGGGTCCCACCGTCGGTCTTGTATTCTCGTTTGTGGGCGCAGCAGTGTCAAGCGGACTAAGAAGTTGATTATTAAAATGAACTACTAGGTCATGTATGGAGCTGGTGGAGAGGAGACACGGGTAGTTTGACTTATGATGTCAGAAAATTTGGTGACTGCAGAGGCCTTTATATAGCGTTTCTTGATTAAATGATTTCCTCTTTGCTTTGTAGTGGAAATAAACACTTTAAACTGAACACAAAACTGATCAGAGATGGCCAAGTCAGTGATAGCAGTAACCTCAAGGTCAGTTCCCTCTGATAAAACTGAGGGTCAAGGGTGTGGCCATGTCTGTGCATTGGCCTCTTTACATGTTGAATAAAATCAATAGGGTCAGGAGATTTAAAAACTCTCTCTCTCTCTCTCTATATATATATATATATATATATATATATATATGCATGTAAGTTAAAATCTCCAATAAGAATTGAATCATCAACAAATTTTGGATAAAAATTCAGAGGATTCAGATAGGAAGTTTCAGTTGGGTTTGGGAGGGCGATAGATCATCAGAAGTCGTGCTGGAGTATCATTTGGCCTTTGGAGTGATACAGCTGATAAAGCATATTCAAAGGAGGGGAAAGACCGAGGTCAATCTCGGAGCGAAGGAAATGATTTGAAAGAACAGCAGCGAACAAGCGGGTCTCAGCTTAAATAATAAAATGTAGATTTTGCTCAGTAATCACATCTTGAATAAGTTGTTGTTGTTGAGGGATCTTACATTAAAAAGAGCCATTTTAAGCCTAAAATCTTATGGATGATCAGAAGGTGGAGTATGTTGATCTATAAAAGTCAAAGTACAGACAAGTGTAAGCATTCGCTTTATATTAACAAGATTTTTCTGAACCATGGTATTTTCCTGCAACTGCTTGTTGCTAATCCTGACTGGGATGTTGAAAATGTTATTAGATTGTCTGAGCCTGGTAAAAATGCACGAGGTGGAACCATTGTGGTAGGGACTAGAACCGGGGGGAACATCAATCTCTGACATATCGGTCAGCACTGGGCATTGTTGAAATGCCCCATTCCGTGGCCAAGAGTAAGTGTTGGGCTGGAGAGGAAAACTCTGCTATGAGACTGTTTGAGGATGTTAAAGTGATTGGCAAAGTCTCGTTTTAACAGTTGGGACAGTTGTTTTGGAGTTTCGTTTGTACCGACGCTTACCATCCTGTCAACCTAGGGGTAGGATTTCATTATTGTTATTATGTCTGGAACTTTATCAGCAATGTCCTGTACTTTAGCAACTGGGAAAAAGAGAGTATGAGCTGAGTTGACTCACATTTCTGACTATCAAGTCAATAATAATGAGCACTGATGGAGGAGTTGGCACCTGTTGATGGAGGTGGTAGGAGCGGAGAGGAGCTCTGGGGATTACCAGCCTGGTATGGCAGTGGAGGCGGTAGGCCGGGGTGGATGGATGAGTCAACAAAACAGGATTTTCTCACAGAACACCACTGTTGGTTTCCCATGTGAAACCGATTGAAACCGTTCCACAAACTTAGAGGTGCATCTATTATTGTAACCATGATAACAAACATCCTCTAAAAAGCAGTAATTTTAAGCCAAACCATTTTTTCCTAAACCTAACTGTTCCATAAGCTTAGCAAGTATTGATAAGTATTCATACAGGCCCTTGACAACCAAGGGCCTGTATGAGTGCTGCCGTAGGGGCCCTATGTCAGGAGGCGCTCTTCAGAGGGCGGGGACAAACCTTCTAGGGTACATGGTCGGTGGGACTTGTGTGCTAAATACTTGTGCGTGTGCGTTTGTGTGTGTTAGAAATTGATTCTGTGTTAAACTAAAAAGTGGGTTTGACAGGTGTGCAGCCATCCCTCCGGGAGGAACAACTCTGTTCCAGTTGATGTTTCAGTGACAGAGCGACTCCACTGACTTCAGCAGGAACTGATAAAATCTCAGTCCACGGGGAAAATGACGGCCAGCCCGAGTCAGTCAATCCAGCCAAGTGAACACAGCTGATGGGCAACAAGACATGACATGACGCAGCAGCATGGAGAAAAGAGGAGTGCTGGTCGAAGTACGTATATTAGAGCTGACTCAACAAGGGATAAACAGGCAGAAATTACTTTACTTTTACTACAACAGGAGCCCATCATTCCAGCATTACATTTCTTATTTCTTTCTCATATGTGACAATCAGAAGACTGATGAAAATAAGCAGTTTTTATTTTTTAAACAAAATGAAAACTGCTTTTTGTTTTCATTGATGTGTTTTCACACATTACATCTTACCACAAGTGCTACTGTATGTTCTGTTAACACTCACACTCTTTGGTGTGTCCAGATGTTAATGTGATGAAATATCTGTTCAACTGCCTGTTTAAAAGTGACACCTTTGCCCTCATTTCATGCTCATATTTGTGTGTTTGTGCTTGCTCAACGTTTTTTCAGTCAACAGTTCAACTAAATAAGAACATTTTTTAAACTCACTGTGGACACATGATTACGTAAAACAACACTTCCTCCATCTCTCTTGTAATTTTCATTTTCATGGCAGGCAAAGTGATTCTACTGATCCAACGGGTTACCATGGTGATCATCTAACGCAGTTAAAAAGTGAGCCACCTTCATGATACAAGAAAACCTGAGTTACTGTTCTGACTCGAGAGTGTTGACACGTTATTCCAAAGCTTGTACTGGTGCTACGCTTGTGGTCACAGTAGCAACCTAAATCAAAGTGAGACTAGATCCAGACGGAAGGTGTACAGCTCCTATGAAATGAGATGAATGGATTGTATTAGTGTATTATACTGTGTGAGGTGAAAGTGACAGGTGCAGGCAGGTATTTTAAAAAGGGTTGAGAACTGAGACAAACGGGAGAGAAAGGGCCCATACAGGTAGGCGTAGGCTAGTGACTCAGCGTGAGACGTGGTCTTTGTTCCTGGACCTAAATTATAATAAATTCCTTAAAAACCTGACTTTTATTCTCCCTGGAAATTAGACTTCAAGCTTTAGATGAGAAGATCCCCACCCGATGGTTATGGATGAATGGACAGAGACACTGATAGGTGGATTGACGGCTGCTGGAAAGAAGATCTCAGAACATTAATGTTTAAAAGTCACAGTCATGTAAAGCTGAACAGCACAGATGGACGCATTGTCGGGCAAGAGGCGGGGAACACCCTGGACAGGTCAAACCCCTGGGTGCCCCGGGGTTCGATCCCAGAACCTCCGACAGCGCTAACCGCTGCACCGCATTGTCGACAAACAGACCCTTTTCATCTTCTGCCATTCTAAAATGCCATCAGATCTCTCCTTGAACATACTCTATACGAGGTGCTGGGGAGACGAGCACTGTGTATTTGTGTGACAAAGGAGAAAGATACATGACATGAGCCAGTAAGCCTTCACAAGGATTCCTGCAGTCCAAGGTCAGGTATTACCCTCTGAGAGGACTGTTCACACAAAGCCACTCGAAAACATAAAGGCAAAGAATTCGGTCGCAGAGTGAGAACAGGCTGTTTATGGGGAAAATGCTCTCTAGTGTAAAGGAGGAATTTTCCATTGTTCTCTTCCAGTTTTCTTTTGCTGCGACTGTTGAGAGATGACAGTGAGTTCGTCTTTAAGATGTGAGTGTGCAGCTTGGTGTAATTGGCTTCTTGACTAGCGCTGTCATTCAGTTTAACACCGATACATAAACATATACACTCAGGTTCCAGTTTATTAGGAACCTAGATAAAACTACATCTAGTCCCACTGTCCTGTAATAAATCCTCCGTCAGGGAGGTTTTTGTTGAAACTGTTTCAGAGAGGTGTTGGTTCAACTGTATGATTTTGGAGTTTTGCAGTTTGTGCTGCTGTTGAATTATATCGCGTTATGCTATTCAAATATTTTGTCCTCCACCTTTATATCAGGGTGAGGGTAGATTAAATATTAGAAACATGTCTTTTGATAACACCACTGTCAGTACTGTCACCGTTTTCTACCCACTTTCTGCACCCATTTTTTTTTACCCCATGTTTTAATGTTTTTACACCCCTAGTGGGCATGTCTCACTTTGATTACAGAGCCTTCAGTTCACATCCTGTCTCCCACCAAAAGTCAGTACGCTGGTTTCTTTTAACCATGGCCATGATCTCTTCCCTATTTTAACAAAGTCATTTTATTCACCTAAAGCCAACCAGGCCTTAACCATTGGGGAGGCAGGCGGGGGGCTTGGTGTGCCACATCGGCTGTACATAGAGTTTGACTTGGTCAATTAACATGCAGGTGAATCTTGCAAAATATTCTGTCAGATGAATGTGAACCTGCATTTCTCTATATCCTGCAATGATCTAAAACAAAATAAAACAAACAAAAAAACAGAAGTGAAGTGACTGCACTGAAAATAAAACAGTTCAAAACTGCTGCAAACCACAACCACAAAAATAAACATATGTTCAAACTAACACCTATCTGAAGATCACTGCCTTCTAAAGGTGGAAGTTGTGTCTCAGTTGTTGTATTGGATGGCATTAGATTTCACAGGTGTACCTAATAAAGGGGCCACTGAGTGTCTACCTGCATTAGAGATATTATGGGGTTTCCATTTGGTTCTTTAAAAACTTGGAACAAAGGTGCATTCATGTTATGATCAGAAAATAGGGTTGAAAAGTGAAAGAAGCTGCTTTCACTTCGTGATCAGACATTTTCTGAGCTTCTCTCTCTCCCCAGCTTCAGAGAAAACAGTGCAGCAGCAGCATCTGTGTGTGTTTTGCAGGTTGTGCTGTGAAGCGACGTGGGGCATTGATTCTCCTAGTCTTTCATTCAGTCAACAGGGAGGCATACAATCTGCTGCCGCTCACAGCACCGCTGTTTTCCATCTCATCAGAGGTGTGTGTGTGTGTGTGTGTCTCTCTCTTTTGTGGATGCGTGTGCCTCTGTCTTTGATTTTGCTTCGTGTTTGTGTGAGTCTCTTAAGCCCCATCTCCACTTGTCATTTCGAGTGTCTCATATCCAGATAAATCCAGTTGAGATCTGAGATCTTTTCATTTGTACTCACCCACATATCTTCATCTCTGATGGTCAGATCATGAATCCGAGTTCAGTCCATCTTGAATGCTTCTCGGAGGCATTTACGCTTTGTTGACCACGTTTTCTGACCTCACCACTCGGAGTCCTCCTAAATGTCACTGACCCTGTCGCTATGGATCACCGTGTCCTCAGTGATTGATTGACAGGTACAGTGAGTGGTCTGTGTCAGTGAATGTGATATTGTTGATTGACTTGATTGACGACAGTATAGCACAGATTTCACTGGGTAATCCAGCGATGGCCATGAAATCAGCTTTATTTATGTGCTAATTGTTTGCTAGTGGCGGAGTGCTAACCATCAACTCCGGTGTTACTGGATTGTTTGCTGGGGAGCCCATTGAATCCTTATTAACCATTTGCCATCAAAATATAAATGAAAAGTTCAAAACCACTTGATTTTTACAAAACACGGACACGATGAGACACGTTCCCTGCTGCACCCGACGGACCCGGACTGCAACAGGTCTCTATCATTTATGAGTCCCCTCGAGCAAAAACCTGTCCCCAACTGAGGAGGTACTTTTACAGCTAAAATGCCTTGTGAATCAGTCTCAGACCAAAATCCTAGGAGTCTTAAAGTTAGGACCGATGTGACCCTTATTTTTAGGACTGTCTCCGAACTCAGCCAGTTCGGAGCTTCTGTTAGCCTGATAGGATGCTTTGTGACTACAGCCCCTGATTTGTCGGATCTGCCCAGGACACAAGAGGTGACTCAGTGTGAGAATGCCAGCTGACCTCCAAAGTCTCAGAGTAAATGCATCCAAGAAGCATTCCAGACGAATCGGAGCAGGTTTGAGATGCCGATGTTGAAAAGCCGTAAAATTGTGGGGAATGCCGTCGTTCCTCCTCCGGCAGTGAGACTGTCACTAACAGTGTGTGGAAATATCCACTCGGCGTCTGATTTTCTTAACACATCCATGGCCTGTAGCTTCTGTTCTGGTGATAACAGCAGCTAAAGTTTCAAAGGTGTGCGTGTGTGTGTGTGTCTCTTCTCAGCCCACCAGGTCAGGCAGGGTCTAACATTAGAGGTCTGTTAAGCCTCAGGTCTCGAGGACAGATGTAACGCCATCATGGCTGGACGCTTATAACCAGGACATTTCCTCTCTTCTTCTCTGCTGCTGTTCCCTCCTGTCATCTTTTTCTTGATCCTGCTCCTTTACGAATTACACTTTTTTCTTTCTTTTAGCCTCTACCTCCACCTTTTTTCTGGCTCCCTGTCTACACCTGATTCACATCAGCTGTTTGTTCTCCTCTCTTGACGTTCTCATTTTCATTCATTACCTCCTTCCCTCCTTCCTTCAGTGTTAATTCCCTCAGTCAAAACTAGGAAGAAAAATATTCACGACCTTTTTTCACGACAGAAGGGAACAGCAGTCCAGCCATTCGTCCATCTGTCCATCCATCCATCCGTCCATATGTCCTTACATCCGTCCATCCATACGTCCATCCATCCATTCATACATCCATCTGTCCATACGTCCATACGTCCATACGTCTATACATCCATCAGTCCATCAGCCTGTCCATCCATTCATCCATCTGTCCATCTGTTCATCTTTCCATCTGTCCATACATCCATACATCCTTACATCAATCCATCCATCGGTCTGTCCATCCATTCGTCCATCTGTCCATCCATCCATCCGTCCATACGTCCTTACATCTGTCAGTCCATCAGTCCGTCCATCCATCCATCCATCCATACATCCTTACATCAATCCATCCATCGGTCTGTCCATCCATTCGCCCATCTGTCCATCCATCCATCCGTCCATACGTCCTTACATCTGTCAGTCCATCAGTCCGTCCATCCATCCATCCATCCATACATCCTTACATCAATCCATCCATCCATCCATCCATCCATCCATCCGTTCAGCCATCTATCCATCCTCCCATCCATCCATCCTCTGCGGTCTACTGTGTCAGTTCTCACTCTTTCATTTTTTAAAAGAACAGATCCAGGGAGGTTTGTCTGTCCTGCAGATGTCCTCTCTGTTTGTGTTGTCCTGGGTAATAAGTCATCCTCGGTGAGGAGGAGAGGGGCGCCAGACGCCGGCTGCAGTTACTCTGGGTAACAGATGGCCTGAGCAGCTTAGAACTTTGATAACACTTTTGCTCGTAGCTTTGCGATCGACAGGGATTTTTCCTGGCTGCGTTAAAAGGAGATTTACAGTACAAGAGAGTAACGTTATAAACCAGCCTGGGCTGGCTGGTGGGTTTAGACGTATTTACACAGTTGTCAGTGACAGAGAAATAAAGTTTTCTGTCAGCAGCTGAAGCAGCGCTGTTAGAGCTGAAGGGGAAGGTCTAGTCCCTGGTCTACCAGCAGGTTTTCTCTGCAAAAACTTTCACCTGCAGTGTTTCAGTCAGGTGAGCCCTGCCTCCATCTTCGCATGGATGAAAGTCACATCATATTTTAACATACAAGAGATGCCCCATGTGTGAATGTGAGACATTATTTGGGCTTGCTGCTGCTATTGACTCATCCCTGACATTCAGGCTGCGTATGACATTCATATACAGATTGCCTGAACTCTGACACTGAAACTGTTATTTCTCCTCCCTTTTTTATTAGAACTGAGTGTAGAAAACCTTCAGGTAGCAGCTTCTCGTTTTTATCACCTTGTAGCGTCAGTTTCACCGGTTAAAATGAGAAACGTCTCCGGCCGCTGGTCATATCAGCTGCCACTGTAAGTGAGAAACTTGCTGACAGACCAAAATGAAACTCGTCTGTTGTTGGGTCTGTCTGAACTCGAGAACTCCACCAAAGATCATTTGTGAGGGAAGACGCTCCACTCTGTAACACCTCTGTACAATCAGAGTGGACTGAGTTTTTCTGTAGCTCAGCAACTCCAACAGAGTGCGACCTCCTCTCTCCAGCTGACTGCGTCACATCAGTTCCAGGAGTCACAACTTTTTCACATTATGTGCTGGGCCTTTAACTGAAAAGTTACCAAAACCAACATTATGACTCAAATGGAGCTATTTACAGTCACATCAGTAAGTTCAATACATTTGTTTCTTCATACAGGCTGACACAAGACCCTGTAATGCACCTGCAAACAACAACAACAACCTATAGGCAACAACACAACCAGTCAGAGTTTACTGTGCGGGTCCAATTCCATGAGTCAACTCGGCTTTGTTTCACATGGTAGTTTAAAGAGATGTAGTCAAGGGTGTCAGCGGCTGAGTGTAGTGACGTCTCGCCAGACCACAGTCTGAATAGAGTGGGTCATGGAATGAAATAACCCAACCATTAATAGAGTTACTGAAAGCTAATTCTTGACAATACTGATGTTTTTGATGCAAAATTCAATTTAGTTTTCCTGTTTTAGTCAACATATGCCTAAACGTGTTCTTAAGTACTGTGACATACATGTTATTTTGATTTCTTATTTATTATTCATAATTATTAGTCCGAATCTTATGCACAGGTCTCCATCAGAGCCAATCGTCTTCCAAATCAATTCGCAACAAACTGAGGTGCATTTCGTCAAACAGAAATTGTCAAATGTGTTTTATTTTTATTGATTTGTCCCCCTAGCTTAAATTTGAAAAAATTCAACCTACATCTTTCTATAACACCATTAAACTGACCTACATTCGGACTACAAACCTTTTTTTCCCCCCATGTACATGTCCTCTTTTCATGTCCATGTCCCTGGCGGTTGTATCGTTCATCCATACCTTTCCAACAGACAGAACACTGTATTTAGGTTTCGTATTGAACCACCTCTGTGAGCTGCTGCCACAGCTGAACTCAGCTGCCAAACATCTACAGATAAATGTTGTTGTATTTTTTCCGCACAGCTCGGGCTGCGCTTCACAAGGAGGAAACAACTTTTCCCTGCTTGGCCCAGATAAGGCACCGCGTCCAGCCTCAGTACGGGGGACAACAGCCAGTGAGATCAGGTCCAGGCTTTGATCTCCTGCATCCACATGTTCTGACTACAAAACAGGGTCCCGACAAGGAGGCCTCTGACTCCCAGCTGGGTGACTGCAGCACAGGGAACAGTAGGAGAAAGACAGGGTTATTTCTTGTGGCATTTAGTTTGTAAATCATCAAGATTTTGAGCTCATTTAGAAATATATTCATGTGGGTTGGGGGGCAGGGTATATCTATACGTGGTACATTATTAACAGCAATTTCCCTTTCTTTGGCCTCACAATAATCTCGTGTTGAGTATTTCTAAATGTAATATGTTCCACATTTGTCTCTATTTATATAAATATCTGACCACATTTTCTAAAATGTGTAAAAAATGCATTTCTGCATCAGCTTCACCGAGTTTATGGTATATTCCACGATAGACATATTTAAAATAGCCTTTTAATCACAGTATCTCTTGACATATTTTCTGCTTTTAGCGCGTGTGCTGTTTGTCTGGAGATATTTAGTTTGAAGTGACATAATTTGATCACGACAGCTGAAATATTTTCCTGTTAACCCTACCAGTTACTGAAGCCATTCCATTCCACTGTGTTCAGCAGAACTGAGACCGTCGCCTGAAAGGTTTCCCGCCCTGAGTGTTTAATTCAGCCCCGTCAGATACAATTTCATGGTTGAGAAAGTCTTGCATCTTTAATTTCACATGGGTTTTGTTTTGAAACTACTGTCGCCTTGAGTGTTCATATGACTTGTTTATATACCACAAAGGGTTTTTGATGATACAAAAACCTGTAAAAAAATTCCAGAGTGGAGATGAGGAGCATAAAGAACAAAATCAAACAACTAATAACAAAGTGAAGATAAAACGATGTGGATGAAATAAAGGTCATGCGGGGTATTTTTTCCACTGACTCAGATTTTTCACAGCTTTTCTACAAAGCAAATACTTACTGTATACACGGTCCTGAGTCCCTGAACTCCGACAGAAACAATTTTCCTTCTAAAGTGCAGGTTTGCTGTGAGGTCACTGTTACAGAAAATTGCCTGCAAAACACAATAAGCGCACAAACACTGATGGAATGAGGATTAGAAAAATATAGACTGATACCTCTCAGGGATGAAAAACAAAATCTCACCATTTATGTTTTTAAAGGTTTTCTAGAGTCAACAGACTAAAACATGATTGAAGATTTGGGGCGGGAAAAATATATATATATATATGTATATATATACATATACATATAATATTGACCAATTGGAAAAAGCCAGAAGCCCTGACTCTAGGCTATATCAGGCGTCCTCTTAAAGAAGAGTGAGCCTGTTAAGAACGTTTTAGAAACCATTAGCATGTTGCTTCCACACTCCTCATTTAATCTCATCCCAGTGAACATTGGTAGAGGCTTTGTTCCAAAAGCACACAATCACACAAAGTGAATGAATGATAAAACAAAGAATCAATGACAACAAATGATTGATACTAATCTTACTTTCACATTACACACATCTGCAGTTTTGTTGTAACAAGGAGAAAGCGGCCTGATCATCAATACCCACCGCTGTGACCCCCCAGAAACTGCTGCGCTCTAATACCAGATGTTTTTTTAATTTGAGGATATACAAGGGTCATCAGGTGTAAAGTTTTTTCTCCAGGCTTATTAACTTGAACTGTCAAACAGCCCCAGGAAACACAGTTTTCCCTCATATCAGAGGAGCGGTGCGAGTACAGTATGTGCGTACGTATACCAAACATGTTGAGGTGTTTAGCTCCTTGATGTAAAAAGCAGACATTGTGAATTAGTTGCAGTTTAGGATGAATTTAATTGCTGACTAATCTGCAGATTATTTTTCCAATACAACCGTTAACTGTTTTGGCCATAAAATGGCAGAAAATGGGGAGAATTGCCCATCATAGTTTCCCAGCGCCTCAGGCAGCTTGTTTTGTACAAACCAGTAGTTTAAAACCAAAGATGTTCAGGCTGATCTAAAAATTAAAGCTGCAAATCCTCACATTGAGAAGCTGGAACCAGCAATTTTTGCAAGTTTTGCCTTAAAAATGATTAAAATTATTATTCAATTTTCGAAATGCAAAAAATTTTTGGCAATCAAACAGTCGATTAATTGACTAACCTCTAGCTGCAATTTTTATAGCAGAAAAATAGAATCGGACTATTTAGGTTGTCGTCAAGGAGGCAGGAGAGCAGTATAAAAGTTAAAGGTCCTAAACCAAGAGCAGAACACGTGATTGTGACCAAAGTGAAGAAATTCATTAAACTGCAGCTGTGTGATTCAGGGTGAACCGAGGCAGAAATAACTCTCCTCATACATCTGACTAAACATAGTCACTAAACACAGCTTCTTCAAATAAAGCATTAGAGGAGAAAACAAGTTCAAACAAACGGCAGCTCATCTCTACCGCGTCAGTGCTATTTACAAAATGTAAATTACTAGATAACTAAATTAATTACTAGAGCACTGGGCCAACAGGATCACACAAACAGCACTCAGCAAATTCACACAAAACAGCTACAGAAGGTTTGGACTGGAGCTGAATGATTGTTGGTATACAAAAGATTAATTGCTAAATTAATTTGCACATCCTCATGAAGTGGGTGAAGTTGGAAGCTTTGGCCTTTGATGCCTTCACAAAGAAGAATTCTAATATAATAATAACTTGCATCTTAATGAATATGGAGTTTAAATATGAAAAACCCAGATCAACCTAAATAAAATATAGGCTGCTTGAATGGCCATGGGAGTTTGGGTCCCTCGGGGGATCCTGTGGGGGGTACTGCGGGAATATGAGGTTTGGGCCTCATTGCCACGAGCCATTCGGTCCCTATATAGTCAGAGTGAGAGTCATGTCCGTATTCTTGGCAGGGAGTTAAACGTGTTTTCGGTGGGTGTTGGCCTCCACCAGGGTTCTCCCTTGTCACCAATCCTGTTTGTGATCTTCATGGACAGGATTGTCAGAATTGTGTCTTTGCTACTGCAGATGACGCGGTTTTGTCAGCTTCATCAGACCGTGACCTTCAGCAAGCACTGGGGCAGTTCACAGCCGAGTTTCAATTTACTTTGGTGATTTGGTAGATTATATGTACAGTAACTTAATTACACTGTTAACTCTCGGTCCAATTAGTTTTGATTACAATGGAAGTTATTTTCCTTTTTCCAGAGAAAATCCGGTGATTTCGCCTCTGTTAAATCTGTGAAAAATCTCTGAGGTACCCTGCTACACCGTGCCCCCGAACTGCAAGACAGCGTCACATTCACCCCCATCCAAACCCCCAACCCCCTGGCGTATAAATACCACAATCATCTGTCACCTGTGTGGAGAACATGGAGTTGTGTTTTGCAAAGACATTAACAGAAAAGGAGCCTGCAAGGAACACAAGAATGTTACACTGGACCAAATTTACACTCTCCCCACCACAAATCAAATCCCCTATCCTGCCACTCAAGAGCCGTTACCAGCTGTCACACATGTTAAAATGAGAGTAACATTTGCAACTTTGGTTCTGTCAGGTCTGGGTGACTGCCAAATGTAAAACGACTGAAAACAGGTCCAACAATCTGACAGAGCTGAAGGAGGGGTGGGAGTCTCTGTGGTTGTGGACAGCCCAAAGTAGTGGACACATTCAATGTTGACCCGGTGATGGCGCTGGAATAAAAGTCAGAGGAGCACCAAAGTCAGTAGGATTCGTCCTCTGTGGACCATGAATGTCTCAGCCAAATTTCATGACAATTTGTCCAACAGTTGTCGAGACTGGTCCGAACAAAGCTGGGTCAGCTAAAAGCAGCAGCAGCAGCAGCAGCAGCAGGTGCTGAGAGCTCTCACTGTTCGGATGGCTCATCACCTCATCTGAACACATTCAAGCTCCCAGGCAAGTTTTCAAAAATACATATTTCCTCCGTTCAACCTTCTTTGCATCTTTTCTTTGCAGTTTGAGTTTAAAGTTTCGGAAGTTTGTCTGATAGCTTGTGAAGGCTAAAGTGTTTATATTTTAAAGCAGGAGACAAAAAGCCGACGGACGCCCCTGATCCAACACTGGAAGGCTGTAGGGGGAGGGGGCCATCCCACCATCTGACGCACTGTTCCGACGAACTACTGTAAACTGGCAGCTCACGCCACATTGATGTCATATCAAAGTTATCACAATTACAAGTTTCCAGGTTGTAAATTGCGTCCAAGTCTGGTTTAAATTCAATGTAAACCCAATGGAGCAGGTTTCAAACCAGATTCAGTCTCAGTGGCAGAAGAATCTGAAACACCAGCATCAGAATTATACTGCAAGGTCTGGTCTTCAAGCTGCCTGTCATGTTCTGTGTTGCTTATAGAAAAGGCCTTTATCATGGCTCTGTGAAAATATCCTTACACTTGATTTGAAATTCCCAGCTGAAATCACACACCTGCGGGACCGTGACACAGTGAGGTGCTCTCTACATATGAAGAGCTGGGTGGTGAGTGTGTTATCTGTGAAAGGCTGCAGTGTGAGGGGGTGAGATAGATTCAGACGCTCCCACGGGATAAGGAAAAAAGAGGTTGTCACACTTGACTGAGAGGTAGGAGAGGAGGATTATTGTAGCTGGAGTTCGGCAGGTCTGAAGCTGATCTGGATTTCACTAAGTACGCTATTTGGCTTGGAAACATCTGAACCTGACTGACTTTAAAGAGTCATAAAGAGGGGTGGATGTCTTGAGTTGGACACTCAGTGACAGATTTAGGAAAACTGCAGCTCAGAAACTGATCTGAGTGATTGTCCTTTATATCGCTGGTCATGATGACTAATTTCTATTAATCGGGGCTGCAAACAACAACAATAAAGCTTATATTGATTGTTTATAGTCACTTTCCAGTCATCTCCATTGTCTGCATGCGACAGAGCGACACTAAATACTCCTGGTCTGGTTCCTCCCAGTTTGGGTTTCACATCTTCCTTGCTACTGGACAAAGTTGGGACACCCCCTGAACCAGGAGAAGCCATTTGCTTGGTGCCCTCCATCATGTTGGGTGGTGGGTGTGGACAGTACATCTGCACGGGAACGGATGCAGGTGGATCAGGACTCCACATGTAAATACTCGACACGGTCACCACCAGCGCCGTCGACTGATCTCCGAGGGCAGAAGAAGCTCCTGGCGATCAGAGTGAATGTGGACTGTGGTTCTCTGATCCTGATACTAACACACACACATACACCTTCACACACACACACACACACCTTCACCGCTGAAGGTCTCTGGATGTAACCTCTTAAACTGCACCTGTCCTACTGTCGTCTCATTACTCCAAAGGTCTGGTTGTGTTTGTTTTTAGTGCTCGCTGATTTTTTTAAAAATCGATATTTTCATTTTCTTTCTCTTGTTTAGTGTAACTGTTGGAGTTGTGTTTTTATTGTCGACCTTTTAATATTTGTAAAATGACTTCAATTGTTGTGTGATCTTTATATTTGGTTCATTTCGCATTTATACTTTTATCGGTGCTGTGTCTATTTACGTTTCCAGACATTAAAAGTGCGTCATGTTTAATTACATTTATGAAATGTTGTGTTTTCGTTCGGTTACCATCCAACAACACAAGTCGTCACATACGGACGCTTGGTCAGGGCCCCTCTAGCGTCCCCTTTAAACGTAAAGCTATGTTCACTGACAGCAGTAGAGTCAGGTGGGGGTTGAGGTGGATGGAGGACATACAAAGATCAGGACTGTGACTCCAGAGAACAGGTCCACATCCAGAGTCCCGTCTGTGGTTTAGGCAACAACAGCTCTTTGGTTAAGGTTCAGGAAAGACGTTTTTGCGTTTGGCACCAAACATATTTGCTATTGCGGTTTATTTGTACAGAAACGTCATTTTTAAGGCGACAGCTCCCCCTATCGAACTACCCTGCAAAGAAGCTCTGACCAAACGGGAGTGAGAACACGTTGGACCATCGGCTGAATTCGGATCTTAATCACACTGTGACTTAAAATATCTGTAAACCTGAAGTGATCTGCAGGAAGGGAGGCTGAACATTCCTACATGGAGAATGGAAAGACTGAGCTTCTAAAGGGGGTGCTTGCAAGCTGTGATATCTGTCGGAGGGGGGTTTACTAAACTCTGACTTAGTAGGGGGCCCAACTTTTTTCTGTTTGTAAAGATCATGAAATCATTTACAGATTATGAGGAAATCTGCACTTTTTTTTAGCACTTTTTAAAACCAGGGTTACGTCTGTGTCAGAGACACGTAATAAGACACCAGAAAGTCCTGCAAGGTTAAACTGAGCTGATGAGACACTTTCAGGACCAACTCCAACAGAGAAACTATAAAAAGACTCAAAGACTCTCAACATTAGTCCTCAACATATGATACCAGCAGAACTTCCACAAAACATGTCACTATGGCATCTATCATTTTCTGTGTTTTTGTGTATGTTAAAGAAACTCTGCTCTGGATTAAATCATCCAGTTAAAAAGCCTGTTGGGCTCAAATCCCCAACCTGTACCTGATTAATGCTCCACTCAGCTGGTCCAGTATTTCACCTCCTCCTACCTCACCTCAGTGAACCAATACTCCATCAGAACAAAGACAAAAACAGCGAGGTGAAATAAGACGCTGCCAGTTATTGAGCCTTTTGGCTGGTCTATAATCGACTGTGTACTTTAGATCTGGCCACGATTCTCAGATCAACACAGTCCAGCTTCACTCCTGTCAGCTCCCAGTTAAGTGTGAACCGTGAACCGATGTCAAATAAACCTCAGCTATTACGACGTCAGAAGAGTGAGGAAGCACTGCTGACTCAGCAGCATGAGTCAGCAGTGCTTCCTCCTAACGTTTTCTCAAGTCGACTCCTGAAACTTGGACCTGAATTTCAGAGTACGAGTGCTGGATGGTGTTGTTAATAAATCCAAAAAGGTCCATTTACAGTGAAAGCCCACTGTCAACCTGCGTGAATTTTCCTCCATTAAAGTGAAGTAAGAGACATTTTTTAGTTACACTTTAGCGACAACATCAAGAAATTAAACAGTTCAAATGTAGAACAGGAAACGTTTTAAAAGATGAATAAATGTAAAAATATCTAATAGTCATATTAAACTGACAGTAATCTGCAGTTCAGATCAGCAGTCTTTGTGGTGTTGGATCCTGCTTTTGTGGTTTTAAACGAATCATCACTTGTTTTGTTCTCAGACACAATAAATCTGAGTATTTCCTCTTTACTTCAGTCTGGACTCGGATCAGTGACCAGATCAGTGTTGTGAGTTTATTTAGGTTTTGCTGAATAATCATCGATATTATCGTTGTTATGCTGAATTGATGCATCGTGCTTTCATTTCAAACATCTAAAAATGTACAAAAATCAGACTGGATACAATCATTTCATTTCGTGCATTTATCAAACTGAGAAAAGTTTATAATCAGAAATGGTGATATTACATTTTAAAAAATGATTGCAGCCATTAGACCTTTGAAAGGGTAATAATTTACACCCCTCCCCCCAAACGCATGCACATCTTATTATTTCAGATGTGAAATGATCAATTCACATTTAACTTCTCTGATTCGTGTAAACTGTATTTAAAATATACTTTGAAGTGATTGTCCTGACTTGCCGGTGGTACGCATGCCGTTACTAGATGCCAAACCCTGTATTCTGGCTCCCTCTCACCTCCGCACTGTCTGTCTCACTATTTGACCCATAATGCTATAATCCTCAGACCCTGCTGTTGCTCCAACATGCAGGTATTGGAAACTGTGGCTGAGATGGCACCAAACATCATTAAAAAGTGATTATGAGGGAGCTAACACAATGAACAGCCGCAACTAAAAAGCCACTGAGGAGTGTAATTGTCCGCATCTGCTGCTCACTGCTTTGTTAGGTGGGTAAGTGAGCCTGAAAGCTGAACACTTAACGCAGCAACCACAATCATTTTATGATGCAGTGCAGTTCCTGTTTGACTAATGCAATACCTGCTCTGCACGCTGACGTCAATGTATGTGTGTATGTGACAGGCTCACAGGTCGGATTTCAGTTGGATGAGAAAAGTTCAGCGTTATTTCTGAGTTCAGGACTGGAACAGAGACGATCCTATCACCGAGTGAGTCCGGCTCATCGGTTTTCCTTTTTCCGGACGAAATAAATCTCTCATAGGCTTCTTGACCTGGAGTACCCAGGACAAATAAGATTCAAGTTGAAGAAAACTCAAATTTTTCATCTCATCAAATAAAGGAGGTCTGTCAGGGGCAGAGACAGAACTCAACAGGAAAGATCACAAGAGAAAACAGGAGAGATTTGCTGAAACTTCTTTTCGTTTGTGTTGCTGAGCCACGTGAGCAGCACAGCTCGGTCAGTCTGTTGATCCAGCTCTTTGAGGAGCTGTAGGAGCCGATCGGTTATCACCCCCCGCTCAGAGCAAAAAGCTCACCGAGCAGCTCTGTGGGGCGCAGCCAGTTATTGGGGGGCTCTTTGTCCGGGACCAGGAACCTTTGGGATTTTCCCGTTTACGCGCTGGATTTTGGTTGGGGGAGACCTGCAGACCCTAATCAGCTGAACGAAAGTACGTCCATCGTCTCTGTATGGGTCAGCGATAGGTTTAACCTTAACACCTCTTTTGTTTCAGAGAGAAAAAAAATGGAATCTTTATTGAATTTTAATCCGTGCTTTACAAATCATGGTACAGTGAATGACTTGTTTTCATACCTGGAAGGAAGAAAAGCTCATTTTGAGTTTATTTCTTATGGAATCCCATCATCAGCTGTTGTGTCAGTGTTTCAGTAGCAGATGCATCCATCAGTCCCATCTACGCATGTCCACGTCACCAGTCCTCAAGACTGTGACCGCCTCAGTCATTCAAGCTGACAGACGACAGCATGCTGTCGCCACAGATGAAATATCAGGAGAGGAAGGGTTTAAAATGAGAAACGGTAATGGGCCTTCATTCATCTTTCTCCCTAGCAAAGGAAACGGAGGACGACAACTCACCGGTGGAAGTGAAATCTTCTGAAAACATTTTTGTGAAATTTCCGCTGCAGCTTTTTCCGTGTGAAGGAAAATGAAACAAATGCATTTACGTAAAGGTGTCCATTAAAACAGATGCAAAAGGACCAGTCCACTTACATCATCCACTCTGTGTTTTGTGGCTCAGTGTGTCACTCTCTCGCAGCGCCGTGTGGCTTGCCTTTTCGACAGCTGTCATTCCAGGAACATCTGGACTGATAGCCGATACCTAGTGATCAAAAAACGCCTGGATCCCCGTCACGAGTCTTATCCCTGTGTGGATATTATGAAGAAGTTTCGATAGAACATAAGTAATCTGGTCATTTACTGACAGATGATTCTTACACCACAGTTTGGGCAACAGCTTTTCACCACAGGGTAAACGTGTGTATATGAATGGATAGAGGAGAGAGTCATCATTCCAGGAATATAAGAACCATGTCAATAAGACATTCTGGTTTTTTCACTCTCATTATTACTCTTCGATTAAGGGGAAAACCATGATTTAAGTTTTGGAACTACAGCTCCCATAATGCTCTGGTAAATGTAAACAGGATTCAGTCAGTCACTCTTTGGGCTACAACCTGAGCCCTGTTTATTTTAGTCTGTATCTGTTTCCCTTCAGTCAGACTGTCCCAGTAAAAGCTGCTGAATCAGCTGTGATCAGCTCCTTTTCTCAGCGTAGCCGTGGACGTTCAGACAACTGTCACTGGGTCACTGTGATACTGAGGGAAACTTAAAAACAGGAGGATTCTGAATGGAGTTCTGCAGCCTCTTTTTCCTCTGGTTTCTAAGTGGATTTCTGGAGCTTTACTCTGGAGGGACGTCAGAGATAACGATGTCCTCAGGAAGTGGACGTCTCACTGAATCATATCAACATGTGTTTCGTGTCTGTGAGTTCAAATCTGACTCAGTTAGGACTCAGTTTCTCTGAGTGTGATTTTTGATGCAAGTCTCCTCCATCAGCTGTGTGTCACAGCCACAGTTGCAGCTCCAGTGGCGACTTCCTGTTGTTTCAACAACACCTGCATGCACCTGTGCCTGTCACTAACACAGTAACTTTGCCCCCCCCAACTCTCTTGGGGAGAGCGGAGTGGGCCTCATTCTGGGAGGTTTTTGAAGCACATTTCCCTCATAATCTGTAAATGCAAAATAAATTCAACCACACACACTGTATTACACACATGAAAGCTCCTGTGTAAACCTGTACTCTCATCTATGCACAGTGTGCCCTCTTGTATGATCTGTTATTTAAGTGTAAATCATGTAATGATTAAATAATGTCTGGTTGCCTTTAGTTGTTGAATGTTAAAGTAAGTATCTGGAGCAGCGACTCAAACAGAAGGAGGTGTAGTGAAAACATCTACATGGTCGGAGTGGAAAGTGCCGATATATATAACATGAAGGAGTGTTTACCTCTACCGGCTGAATGTGTGTCACTGGATCTGTCTCACCGAGGACTGAAGAGGGAGGCACGGAAAACACAGTGTCAGCCGAAAACAGGAACACACACGAGTATACACACACTGCGCACCTAAATACACACGCATGCATACTGACTGTATGTGGAAAACCGAACAACTGGAGGCATTTTTGCACCTCCGGTGAGAAAAAGCTCTTACCTGAAGCAGAGTGGACAGAGCAGCAGAGTAAACAGCCACAGCTGCAAGTCCTCCATTAGAGTCTCCTCACTACACGCTGCTGCTGAGCGCTCGCAGGTGTTTGACACCGCGCTGCATGTTCATGTACTTGTGGGAGCAAGTAGAGTTAAAAAGAGGCTTCAGGTCACGGGCATATTGTTAATGTACACATAAAGCCTGAGCCTGAGCCGTCAGGCAGCCAGCAGGGGTTCATCAGGTACAGATTTGAGGTACTTGTACGTGTTTACATGAGTATTTACACTTCCTTCTGCTTTCTTCTTTTACTACATAAGTAAAATGTCATGCTGCACAAATGACATTTTTACCAAATCAATGTTTTATCTCTCTTGTTGAGAGCAAGTTTCAATATGTTGATTCTGAATTTATCAGTCAATGTTCACTGGCAACACATCTCATCATTTAAGTATGATTAAGCGTCTTATGAACATGTCAGGCACTCACAGCACTTCGGGGACAGGGTAGTGAAAGATCATCAGCCGCGACTTGTGACCCAAGAACGACGTGTTTACTTTATCAACATTTTGCTGAAACCAGCATCTGTCAAAATGATTTGTTGACCCAGGACGTGAACTCGCGTCACTCGGGTCAAAGTCCCAAACTTTGAACAGCGACCGCCTCCACTACAACTTGTCCAGTCTGAGAACGCAGTGCTTCCTTTATTCGAAAAAATAGACACAATTCTAAACAGAATTTTTAGGGCACGGCATTGTATCAGAGGTAATGACAGAGACATTTGTTGCTCTGATGTGCAGTTTTATTGAAGACATAACATGGCCCAAATTGTAGCTGTCCAGGGTTAACAAGACAACATGTACTGAAACACTGACTCTATAGCGTCTTAAAGAAGTAACGTGTCAGCGCAGGGAGCATGTGGTAGCTGTGTGTCTTTGTTGCCTTTCGGCTGGTCTCGCGTTGGACAACAAACCTGCCTGCTGTCTTTTGTCAATCACCATCAATCAGCAGCTGATTTGACAAAAGGTTGCTTAACAGAGCACTGAGTCGGAGCTGCTGCCGTAGGGACCCAGCGGCGTCTAGCTGTGTCTCCGTCCTTCAGCCAACCAGCAGGACATCCATCTCAATCAGCCTTACCCTCCAATAGCTCCCTGGCAATGTCCCCACAGGACAGGAGGGTGGAGGAGGCAGGAAGGTTTAGCAGGAAGAGAGAGCAGTGACAGGAAGGAGGTTTGGCAATATATGAGGGACAAAGAGCAGGAAGAAAAAAGAGAAAGACAGGCATTAAAAAGTGTGTGGGGGAGGTGAGAGGGAGAGCATCAGTCTCTTTCTCCTGGAACAGGAGTTTCCATTTCAACCCTGTGATGACAAACTCAGAGGTCAGCCTCATTTCATTTCTCTCGTTGCCACTCCATCATTCTTTTTCTTTATTTTCATCCCCTTCACTCCAAGCACAACACAACCCGTACGTCTTTGTACCTAAAGGACAAAAAAGATGTTGTTTGTCAGTGCCTTCCTGAATGAGCCTAAACCTGCAATATCTGCTTTTTTGGCCACAGGAATAAGTCATCACACATCTGGATCTGGTTTTGTGCCACCTGATGAATCCAAGTGAGGTACTCCCTCTCTTTTAGCTCTGGTTTTGGTCTCCACCAGCTCCTGAGGGAAATATCTGGCTCTTTAGCTGGTAAATGCTCCACAGTGTTCACCAGCTGGTCTCTGACCGGGTCTGTCTGCTGGTTGCTGCTGAGCAGGTAGGGGACGGTGGCTCCTTACAGCTGTTTCTCTGAAAACATCTGCCAAAAACGACGCTAAACGAAGAGCTGCAACAGCAACATGCATATGTTGACAAAGAATGAGTTAGTCAGTAACATGTTTACAGGGTCATTTAGCCCTTTAGTCATCTACCAGGCCATGTTCTAGCACAGCAATGTCAGATTCCACCACTAACAATGAAACTGCTACAATATATAGACAGATAATTACTGAATGTAAATACATTAAATAGCTATTGAGAACCACAGATAGTATGAAAATCAGGGTTTGATTTATTTAAATCTGAAGAAATATGAGTTAAAAATGACCAGTCAACAAAAACTGAACATTGCATCCTTCACGAAGATGGGATTCATGTCAGGAGTGTTGTATTGCAGAGTGGTATGTATGTGTATGTAGTAATATTCACTTATCAGCCACAACATTAAGAGCGGTAACTGGTTTTAATGTTGTGGCTGATCAGTGTATGTAAAGTGGTTACTCAGTGAATATCATGTCAGACATTTACAGAATGTGGCACTGACTCAAATGGTTTAACATTTACAGAAACAGCCTGGTCTCACCAAATGTCTTGTGAATAACACGCCAATTTCCTTAAGTCATTTTGCATGTCTTGTCATTTCTGTACTTACTGTACGTACATTTCTGTCCACTTTCAGTGTCTGCTCGCAGCCTGTGCAGAGGAAAAGCCACATGGTGTACGTTCGCAAGTGAAAAATCCAAATAAATACAAAATGAAAATAAAGATACGAGGCAAGATTCATTCTAAGGTTGCAAGGAATCAAACATAATGCCTCTGTTTGACCCTGTCCACCCAACACCACCCAACCACACTGCAGACAGCCCCCGGGCAGGTGATCACACAAACCATCCGATCCTCATCGGCGCAGTATTCAGCAAGGTTTAAGAGAAACCGCAGACACAACTTGACAAGATGCAGGAAGAACAATTAGTGCTGCATTGTCCACAAGTCCTACAAATGGAACGGCAGACTACTGTGATTGTCCAGGCCCTTTAGCACCAGTCAGCGGGACCACATAATTTGTCTGAGACTACAAAAGTCCTGCACAACACTGCTGCGAAATGAATCTGTCTCACGATGTGACAGCACTGTGGTTGAGTTTTGGTTACAATCAAGAAAAATTATGGTTTGGGTTAAAATAAGTACCCTGCTAAAGTTAGGGCACCTTTGTCTTCATGGTTACAATAAAAACCAGCTGGTTAAGGTTAGTGAGCGATGGTGGTCATGGTCGGAGAAACCAACGCTGACTGTCAGTAGGAGCAGCGGTCTTGGCGTGGATGTGTTAAGGCGAGCTGGATACTGTTTTCAAAGATGGCACACCATTCATTCCTATGCAAGCTGCTCCTGTAGGGCCCCACAGAGCATGCTCAGTAGAGTCCTTCTCCAGCCAAGCCAGCGGAGAGGATGCACGTCTGTGGCTTCCGGGTGACTCCTCGCACACGAATGGGATAAAATGATTGAATCATGCAGCTCTTCTAGACTTTCCAAATGTTACCGAACTAAATGGATCAAATTCTGATCATAAAGTTGTTTCAAAGAGTTTCTGACACTCGCGAGGATTTATTCACCATTTTACAGCCGCTGCTCCTCCAATGACTGTGTACGGGAAAAATCCCTATTGGGCCGGTGCTGTTCCGGGGGGGTTGGGGCTTGCGTTAAAGTTTGATGGTTTGTTGACCCATCCAGCCACGCAATGTCCTCTATAACACACCGTCACACCGTCTCCAGAGGGCGCTGTCAGTGAACGGAAACAGCTGCCACTGAATGACGCCGTTGTTGTCTATCACTTACTGGGAGGTGAAAGAAGAAGCTTATGTTGGATCTAGAAGACTCCAGTAGAAGTCAGGAGCATCTCAGCTGTTCCTCCTGGGGGTCCACCAACAGACCAGCCGACTGTTTCTGCCATTCATCAACTAACAAAGAGCCACACAACTCGACGGTGCCCTGCTGAGTAAAGTAAGGGAAAAAAAGACATGCAGGGAGAAAATCTTACATAATGAACAATCTAGCTGAGCTCTGGTAGATCAAAAGTTTCACTCCTAAACTATTATTTAAGCCCTGATATGTAGCTAGTGTTTTCCTGGAGGGGCAGCCCATAATAACAGAACTGTAGTGAAACTGATACAAGAGATTCAGGGATTGTTAAGGAACAATTCGAGTGAAAAAGATACAAGGACACAGTTAGTTACAGGACACAGTGTACGGCAGCAGCAGGCTAACCTGGGTTCTTAAGGTGAATAAGTTTCTGCTGAGTCTGGGTTTGAGAAGAGTTTTGAGCAGAGCAGGGACATCTCCCTATGAAATATTTACTGAATGTGTCCACGCTGAAAATGAGTGGAGGATGAGACAAATGTCTGAAGGAAAAAAAATACCAATATTTAGAGCACAAAATGGTGAAGTGAGGCGATGGAGAAATCTCAGGAGGAAGAGAGATAAATATTTGCCGATAAACCTTTGCTGAGAATTTGCAGTGTTTGTGATGGTAGCCATTTATTGCTCAGGGCATTTCTACGTTTTGCTTCATCATATGCCAACCTGCCCCAAGAAACAGCACGAAAAACAAACTTCTACGCAGGGCGATCTCCAACCTCTGCTGCAGGAGCTCAAGGGGCGTATGACTAAACAATAAGTATGCAACAAAACCATGCATACACCATTTCCCACACATTAACAGGCAGTTATAGAAGAAGAATGTTCAGTGAGGATGTGAGCAGCTCCCACAGACTTCAGACCAGCGTACAAACAGTTTAGTAGCGTGGGCTGCGGGTGAAACGACGAGGAGATTAAAAATGAGGTGAGAGATGTAACCTTAAATAATAATAAACAGCTTAGGTTGTTTGTTCTATAAATTATTCATTAATCATCTTTCTGTTTAATAATAATGGCGGAGATAAGAGCGTGACGATGGCGTTCAGATACGGGTGATGAATCGGTGGAACGGCTGCTGTGGCTAACGAAGCTGTTCTGTTGGAGAACCTCACCAGCGCGTCGTAGGTAAAGCTGCACTTCTTCTCCTGTGCTGTTCTTCACTGACAGTGTAGTGGAGACAAATATCAGTCTTCCTCCATTTCTTTCTAACTGTGGCAGTGAGCGGAGGCTTGTTCACGTGTGTCCACTTCCACTTGACTGACATTTATAAAACAGAAACAAGCATCTGTACATTTCCGTCTGTTTTATTCATCTGGTCCATGGACTTTTGACACCAGAGACCAGGTCCACATCCAGAGTCCCGTCTGTGGTTTAGGCAACAACAGCTCTCTGGTTCAGGTTTGGGAAAGATGGCGGTTTTTGGTTCAATGTAAATGTACAGTTGTGAACTTTTTCCGTATAAAACCAGATCAGGATCTTGTACTGAACCAGAACCAGGTGCTGCGAGACTCTGAACAGAACCGTAAACCAGTTTAATGATGCTGGAGTCTCCACAGGTGGATGATGTGCTGCAGGATCAGATATTCTGGTGGAAAACAAACACCTTGTATCTGAACATTTCACTGCTACGTTCAGTATCAACGTATTTGCGACTTGCCAAATATGTAAATTAACAACATTTCATCTCTTTTGTGACGTTGTCGAGATGGTTAAAACCTGCGTTTGTCCAAGTTGTTAATTCCTGACATTTTCGTTCAGTTTTAGAGGCAACAGCAAAACTTGAAGATAGAATCTGCCCCCAAACTCAAACTTCTGGCTCTTTTCCTCCATCGTCGTCTTCCTTCCTCTTCTCTTTCCCTCTTTCTGGGTTTTCCATGCTTTTCCTCTAAAGTGGCTGACTTTGTGATGTTCATGTGTGTGTGTGTGTGTGTGTGTGTGTGTGTGTGTGTGTGTGTGCGTGCGTGCGTGCGTGGGTGGAAGAGATGAGTTGTTTGTTCCATGCTCCTTTAAATCAAAGGCGAGGGGAAGGCTGTGCTTTAATCATATTTCACGCCGACCTCACTTATCTTCCTCGCCTGTTGTTTAAGGCCTGTCACTGCAGATATATCGGCCTCTGTTTGACTGCTACAGTATGGGGAGTTTGGAGGCTATACACACACACACACACACACAAAGACAAGCACAGAAATACACACAGCCCAGAGTGCAGGCACATTCCATATTCATGTCCTCACACACACGATGAACAAATTATGTAAAAAAAAAAAACCCAACATAAATCCAAGTTAGAAATAGCTGGCAGGACGACATCCAGGACTATGTGATGTAAAGAAGTCATAATGTATTAAGATTCTCTGTGGAAACGGCGAGGTCTAACATTTCTCACATTTCTGGGGTGAGCAGGCAGTCAGGCCTGCAGCTCAGAAGTGTTTAATTTGTTTCTGTGACAGTGCACAACAGAAAAAGCAGCAGGCTGAAGGTTACAGTCATGGCGTCTGACCTGAAGGCTGCTGATTCAAAAACCACAGAACATCCTTGAGAATCAGGGTGGACTTTTTTGTTTTTATCTCCACGGGTTTTGTATAATAGTATATAACATAATAAACATCTGGATATGAATGGATAGAGGCAGAAATATAGAACCATGTTGAGGACTCTTAGAAATGTCAAAACAAACTTGAAATGTGCAACATAAAAAAAGTTAATATTAATGGATTTGAGTTACGCTGTGGGCTACAGCTGGAGGTCCATTCTTTTCAGCCTGTATCTGCTTCCATTCGGTCAAACTGTCCCAGTAAAAGCTGCTGAATCAGCTGTGACCAGCTCCTGTTCTCAGCGTAGCCGTGGACGTTCAGACAACTGCCACCGGGTCATTGTGATGCTGAAGGAAACTTAAAAACAGGTGCATTTCTGGAATCTAAAATTATGTGATTCGTGTCTGTGTGTTCATGTTTCACAAAGTTATGATTCCCAGAATAAAAAGTGCAATTTTTGATGCTTATTGCAGCAATTGAACCGCACTGTTTATCCAATGTGCACTATCATGTATCTGTAACCAGGCATGTTGTTTGTTTGCTTAACCAGTATTTCATCTTAGTCTGTAGCACTGCAGTCAAATACTACCCCAGTTTACATCTTCCTGTTGGATCAAAACACAGACAAGTTTTACGTTCAGTTATTGCTTATTGATTTAATCTTTGGTTTGCTTGAGTTTAGTGTTAGGTCTCCTTCCTGTAACCTACCACTTCTCACCGTGGTTTCCCAGGAGCTAGGCTGGCTTTGTTATATGATCTCAATAATGGAAAATTAACATTGCACAAAGAGGAACAACTGACCGTGTTTGCAGATGGAGGTTTCTAGTCGCCACCTTTGCAGATGTCAGTGGTCTGTAGGAAAGTGCTGTTTGGAATCGTGTAGTTCGAGTTGCCTCACGAGGGCATGGTTGAAGCCAAGCCTATAAGCTTAATCAAAAAGGAGGGTTTTAAGCCTGCTCTTAGACTTGGAGAGGGAGTCTGCCTCCCGGAGCCAAACTGGGAGATGGTTCCACAGCAGAGGAGCCTGGTAACTGCAGGCTCTGCCTCCCATTCTGCATTTCATTTGAAAGCACCTTTGATAAAAATGAAACTCCGTCAGTCCTTAAACATCCCTTTTGTGTTCATTTGATAAAATTGAGCCCAATAAAACCACTCAGCCTGTGGTGCTGACTGTATTCGCGATGCTTCGGCTGGTGCTGTTGTGTTTGCCGATAGCGCAACAGTGAATGTCGTTCACACCTTTATTTGTAGCCAGTGTCTGTCAGTGTGTTGTTGGTGGGTCACATGTATGGACATTTGTCAGTTGAATGTCCAGTGGGCGACATGTGACTGTGGTGGTACGACTGAACGTGTAGCTGTTTCCAAAATCCAAGCAGAGGGGCTACTATTACCAGAGAACAACAACAGAGGCTTTCACACCTGTGTGTGTGTGTGTGTGTGTGTGTGTGTGTGTGTGTGTGTGTGTGTGTGTGTGTGTGTGTGTGTGTGTGTGTGTGTGTGTGTTCAGCTCCTTTTGTCATTTGTTCAGTCCCAAGAAAACAATCCATCACACTACAAACATGTTCTGCCCTGGTCACATGACAGCAGCTGATATGACCAGAGAGAGGACGCACACACACACACACACACACGCAAACACGCATGCACGCACGCACATACAGAGAGAGAGAGAGAGAGAACTATCTTACCCCAAAGACGTGAATGGCTACGTGCAAACAGCGAGGACACAAACACAGAAGAGAAAAACCAACGGGGACTGTTCCAGCGTTGACGTCAACAGAGCTGCGAGGAGAAGAACATCATGTCTCTGTGGTTTTATTTCAGAAGACAACAGACATCAAACACAGATAATCTCAAAATGCATGAATAGTTATATTTCTTTAAAACTTCCAGATTTCAGGATGGGGCTGAACTTGATGCGGTTCCCTCTGGTACACAGAGAAAGAGCTTGTGTTGTAAATGTTAACTAAACAAAACACCACCTCAGACAGTACTGATTGATCTGGTTCAGCTGTGTCTCTCCTCATACGGTGATAGTCCCTCTCATGTCCTGGGCTGAGTAGAGTGTAACCCAGACCTTGTAGACTGTAGGTTACCAAACACTGGACCTCATGAACTTTTTCACGTTCTTCTCCAAACTCTCTCTGACGTTGTCCTGTGAGGTTTGTTCATAGGAGTGTTTCCAGTCAGATGGACGTCTGTGACGTCTGGACCAAAGTCACGCGATCGCTTAAACCCCGCTGCCGCGTCCTCAGAAGCTGCAGTTTAAACTGCACCTGTGGGCCTGGAGAAACCTGGATGGGCCTGAGTTTTTTTAAGCTTAGATATAAAAATGTAGTGTGGTGAAAAACCAGGGTTGGTGAATTTTAGCACGAAAAATGTTGGACTGGAACAGAGACGGCAGCTGTATCGATGTGCCGTTGGTAATTGACGATGGCTGAAGATGAAGCACAATTTCCTCTTTACTGTACACACACCCCTTCAGCCGGGCTCATGTACACTATTATGTCCACATATTCCTGAACTGAAACCCCAAAATGTAAAGAGAAAAACAGCAACAGCATCAATGTGGCAGAAAATAAATTCATACTTTACAATAAATTAATAAACCTGAAATTACAGCATATTTTTGTTTAAGCTTTGTGGGCACGTAAGGTTTTTACATATTCACAAGTATCAGTACACTAGTATCTGAACACACATTGATAGAGTCTTGCGCACATTCACAAATACACACACACGCAGACTGAGATACTGTTCCACCGTTTTCTGCTTTACATAGAAGTCAAGCCACCAACACTGCAATCCCAGCCACAACCCGCAGATGTGCGTGTACACAGTATGTTTATGTGCAGAAGCAGATGGGTCGAGTCGGGGAGACGATCCTACAGCACAGCAGAGTTTGCTAAGAGATCAACAGAACCTGACAGGAGCGGGAGGCCCACAGGACTGACGTTACCTCCAGCTGTGCAGTCACGACGGTTATTCACAGAAACGGATTCTCCAGGGGTAAAGTTCTGACAGACGCATTTTTCCAGTGTGACTCAGAGTCGCAGAGAAAACGAGAGTTTTCAGTGTTCATCCAGACGGCTGCTTCAGAGACTGACATCAACCAGCCGACTGCAGCTATTCTGTTCTAACAAAATGCTTTAAACACGCTTCACGGACTGGAAAACATGCTGACAGTGATCTCTTTCAGCTTTGTTAGTTCAACCACGTAGAGCCAAATTCAACACAAAGCAATTTTGTCACAATCAGATGCACCTCTCAATGACAGACTTCACTGGAAACTCAGGGAAACCTTCGATAAGACGGAGGTCGACTGTGGGAGACACTGGTGCTACTGTGGTTGGTAAGAAAACAAAGGAATCAGTATTGACAAATGCGTTTTACTAACTAATAAAAACTGTAATATCTGGAGTCTTATACTGAACTTCAGATATGAAGGTATGTCGTTTCCCAAACCTGCCTTCAAGGGCAGATGATGTTGCATTTACATTTCAGTAGAGAAAAACAAGTAATTCATCTAAACCTTCTAAATCCAATTTACTGCATGTTGATAATATTTTTTTAATTTACTTAATTAAAAAGGATGCATGAGTTGTATGAGAGTGTATACACTCACTGAGCTCTTTATTAGGAATACCTGCTTATTTATGCCAGTGTCAAATCAGCTCATCATGTGGCAGCGGAGCGGTGAATAAAATCAGGTCATGAGCTTCAGTTAATGTTCACATCAAACATCAGTATGGAGGGAAAAAATTTGGTCTCAGTCGTTTTGATCGTGGCAGGATTGTTGGTGCCAGACAGATGGTTTGAGTGTTTCTGAAACTGCTGGTGTCCTGGGATTTTCAGAGTTTTTAGTCAGAATGGAGCCAAAAACTAAAAACACCTTGTTGATGAGAGAGGTCAGAGGAGAACGGCCAGACTGGTTGGAGCTGACAGAGGCTACGGTAACTCAGGTGACCACTGTTTACAGCTGTGATGAACAGAAAAGCTTCTTAGAATGAACAACGCGTCCAACCTTGAGGTGGACGGTCTTCTGCTGTTGTAGACAGGTCAGGTTCCAGTCCGGTCAGCCAATAACAGAAACCTGAGCCTGCAGTGGACACAGGCTGCACCAAAACTGGACAGTTGAGGACTGGAAAACACGTAGCCTGGTCTGATGGATCTGGATTTCTGCTGAGGCAGCAGATGGTTGGGTCAGAACTTGGCCTTGACAGCATGAATCCATAGACCCAACCTCCCTCGTGTCAACAGTCCAGGCTGCTGGTGGTGGTGTAATGGTGTGGGGAAGGTTTTCTTGGCTCCACTTTGGCCCCTTAATACCAACCAATCATGGTTTGAAGGCCACAGCCTGTCTGAGTGTTGTTGCTGACCATGTGCTTCCCTTTATGGCCACAGTTTACCAGCTGACAAATCTGCAGAAATTGGTGATGCAATCACGCCAACATTGAGCAAGATCTCAAAGGAAAGTTTCCAACATCTGGTGGGATCCAGGCCACGAAGACCTGAGGCTCTTTTCAGAGCAGAGGGAGGAACTGCCCAGTATTAGTGTGGTGTTTCTGATAAAGTGCTCGGTGAGTGTATGTGTACAACAATTCCTTTTCTGTAAATGAACTGAAAACTCCCTGTAATCATGCTGCTGACAGATTTTAGTTATCCAGAGGAGATGTGTTGGGAGATTTGCTTAAAATAGTCACTGATGTAATAATAAACTCACTGTATAAACTTGACATATGTGTGAAACAGCTCTTAACTCTGCAGAAAAAGCACAGAAGGTCAGTTAGATAATTAATGAAGCCACCTGCTGTACGATCCATGTGTTATGATGCAGGCCTACATCAAATCCTGGAGTGTGCAGATGCAATGCACATATTCCTGCTGCTGGTGACTAAGGATTTAACAAGAAACAACTTCGTTATCAGTCCAACTGATAACGACAACACTCAACTGAAAGGGTGTTTTTTAAAATTTGCCTCAGCCATTAAGATGTGAAAATTGTTGCCCCCTCAGGCCCCTGCGCCCCGAGCTTTTGCCTATGCCGCCTATGGCAGCAGGCAGCTCTGTGTATCAGCCGGAAAAGGTTGGGAACCACTGACCCAGACATTCCCGGTGTGCTCTAAAATTCCTGCACTTATATTGGTCTCACAGCATACTGGGGTCTCAGTGAGCTCAGCGTCTGGCTCAGGGGGGGCTGGACTGTCGCAGTGTATTTGTTTATTTATTTATCTTCAGTTCTGTGTCCTCTGTGGCAAATTGAAATGTTTTCTTCTGTTCTACAAGCACAAAGGAGTCCTGATGTGTTGGCAGTCCATCACAGCACTGCTTCTCGACCATTCCGCCATCTTTTCTTCATGACTTGTTGAACAGGCTGGTCAGCGGTATTTCCTTTGTTGCTAGTAATGGTAGTGAAAGCCATTTGTCACAACAACTTCACCTCAGCTGGAGAAAAAACAAGGGAAAAAGGACGTCAAGAAATAAATGATTGCCACCTTGATCCCAGGTAGCCACCAATCTTCCCCTCACCACTTTTTGAAAAGCGGTGGCAGAGACAGGCCACGAATCCCATTCATTTCAAATGAAACAGTCATTGTTCCCGGAGATTAATACGTCTAATACAGGAAAGCGAGATGTACCTGTCAGAAAAATAAACGACAGGGAAAAGAAACATAAGTTTGAAAAGATCTTTGAGAGCAGCTAGTGCACAAGCTCTGCTCGGCTGCCTGTGGGTCTGAGGAGGAAAATTAATCCCCAGTCTGTGTTTACAGCTCTGCTGTTCGCAAGCTACTGTGGGGAGTACCTAAAATGGATTTTAGTTTTTACCATAAGACACTTAAACAGTATTTCTGTGATAAAGATGCCTCCAGTCTATAATCATTATATGCCACAGGTTGTTGACAGACCGTAGTCGTTGGTAAGACCAGCAGTAACTGACTGACAAGTTGGAAGCAATTAAAAATACTGAGCTGCCGTCATCCCTGGAGTCAGTATCATCCTCACAAAACTAAAGGTGCAAAAGCGATGGTGTGAGGTTTTGCATGTCACACTGTGCGAGATGGGTCTAATAAAATCTGGTTTGCAAGCTGTTAACGCATTGCCATCCACCTGTTTTTAAGCACAGTTTCAAACCATAAAACCAGAAAAAAAAATTGAAATCAGTGGCACAGCAGCTGTGGATGAAACAGACTGAGAGAATAAACGCTGACGTACGTGAAGCGTGAAGAGAGGAAACCATCAGGTCAGTGAGGAGCCGTGAGGAGACTGGAACCTTCATCACATCAACACATGGAACCAACAGAAACGTCAGATCTCCACCACGCTTTCCACACGGTTTTCCATCGTCTGAGCTCTGACTGATCAGCTCTGTTAGTGACCTCGTCTCGCCGTGTCCTCTTCCTCTGTGGTGGTTTAACGGCAGCGACTGGAGAATCGGCTCCACCAGCTGTCGATCAGCTCATGTTCACACAGCTGCAGTGGAGGGAGACCAGACATCACTCAGGTTTTACTCTGATTTTCTGGAAATGTTTGTGTCACATTTGGATGGAAACTGGACGGTCCAACCTCTTTTAAGGTGCTCATCACTAGAACAAATCAAGCTCTGTCATACTGCAGAAATTGAACACACAGAGCAGATGATTAGACCATGGAGCAGTATATTGACTCAGGGTTATTGGAACCAACAGACTAATAGACAACTTTGAAAATTGTGTTTGGGAGCCAGCAGGATAAAAATGAATACTGTACTATACATACTGTTCGTATAGAATACTGTATGTAACATATGACAAGGTTAGGAAGAGTCACTCACACCAGGTATTATTCTCTAAAGACGCCTTTTGGAGGAAACACACATCAATAAGAACAATAAAAAACATTTTCTCTCTTCATTCATTGTGCTGACTGAGCCTGTGGCCAATGATGAAAGTTTTACAATACTGATATATTTGCAGTTTTATGAACTGGGCGTCCGTGGAGACATTCCCGGAAACAAATGCTGTATTAAGTCCCTGCTAATCCAAACCGAACATTTCCTACTGCTGCAGTTTCACAATAAAGGGAATTTAACTGAGAAACACGAGTTGATTTTTATTATGAAGTAGTCAAAGGAAATGCAACGTGTTGGTCTACAGATCAAGACAATGGTCATTCTAGTCCTTTCTGGACAGAGGATCAGTCTGAAATGTTGCAGGGAGTAATGGAAGACGAAGGAGCAGCCACAGTGAGCTGTTAGATGAAGAGCTGCAGGCCACAGGGTTGCACACCTCCACCTTGTCGGCCAGGTGACCAGCTCCAGCTACTGCCAGACTTCTTTATTAAAACCACAGTAGTTTGTGTTGCTGCCCCCAGAATTCTGGGACCTGTAGTATTAAACCACATCTGCTGTTACCACTAGTACCTACAGATGTCAACAAATCAACCAGGACTGACATCTGCCCGACTGACTGAACGAGTATCGTTGAACCATCCAGTAGTGAAATGTTTAGCTGGGTCACACTCAAAGGGGACTGTCGGGTGTGGAGACAGCTCCGAGTCTTGGCTTCTATAAGATTTGGAATAAAAAGCAAAATGGCTTTGTTGGCTTTGCCCCGGGGAGACTTGTGTGTCTGCATGCTAAATAGTGCGCTCATCTCTGCCATTCGATTTTGCGTGACGGTTTTTGACCAGGTGCTCTTTGTAAAAAACCTAAAAATTTCTCCGTGTTAGTTTCAGGGACAGTTTAATCTTTCTTCCTTCCGTCTTTAGACAGTCTCATTAACTTCTCAGGTGTTAATTGAATAACCACAGTTCTTTTAATAGTGCATACTAAAGTGCCTAAGTGCCTTTGAGCAGGACACTGAAGCGGTCTTTGTTTGGTGGCTTCACTTCTGGCTCTCGCAAGACACAGATCCAGATTTCACAGATGGTGAAAAAGTATAATCAGCTAATCACTTTGTCCATCTTTTGTTCTGAGGATTGATCCATGAGAGTCCATCCAACCTGTAGAAGAGCTTCAACCGTCAGTCACTAACGTCGTCTCTGAGAAAACTGAACGAGAACCAGCAGCACCTGAAGCAGCTCCTCACACTTCACAACTCCGTAAAGAAATCGGATCTGAACCCGAAGGGAAACTCGACCTTAAGATGCTCAGAACCTGTGGATATCATTTATTTTGAATTGTGAAGATCCACCATCACAAAGGTCTACATTAAGCCAATCTATCACAAAATGAGAACACATCCACCAGTACCAAAAACCAGGTGTGGTTTTTATTTTCATAGTAACAATATTAAAGTGACTTATATTGTGGTTTTTTCTGCAACTGAACTGAAAGAAAACTGAGGGACATTAGTTCGTCTGAGTTATTTTTAATCCTCACTGGTGTCCTGTCAGATCCCCACAGCTACGTCTTTCTCTCTCGGTCGACAGATGTTCAACTCACTTCATAACTCATTTCCACTTATTTAAATGCAGCTGACTTTGAAATACATTTGTTTGAAAGTGTACAAAAAAACCTCTTTAATTCTGACCTTCCTGGCACCATTTATCCATTATGCTACACAAATGTGATTTGCATTAAAGGGAATTTTTTCAAACCTTCATTTTATAATTTGACTTAACTAAAAATATATTGTCATTGAAGCAAAAGTCCTGAGGGACGAGTTTCCAGGGAACAGAGGTTTCCAGAGATGGTTATTAATGACAGTCTTACCTGGCTTGGCACTGAGAGATTTCACCGGTTTAGTTGAAGGTTAAATGTGTTGCTGAAGGACATTTGATCAGTAGATGCTAAGGGACTGTGCAGGGAGTTTGTCTCCTTTGTTCATGTATTGATAAATCTTTGCATTGGAAAACTGCATTTCTTTATCTTATATGACTATAACTATGTATTTTTGGACTGTTGGTCTGTCAAAACAATTAATTGGTTAATTGAGTAAACAGTCAACAAATTAGTCGATAGTGAAAATAAGTTGCCGCCCAATTTACTTCAGGTAATTAGATATTTTAGACGTGATGTTTCACCTGGTGTTTAGACTGGGTTTCCAAATGTAGAACTAAATGAGGGGGGTGTAAACATGAAATGTTGCCATGGAGTCAGCGAGTGAGCTGCGGCCTACACCTGGAGGTCCAATCTTTTCAGTCCATATCTGCTTCCATTCAGTCAAACTGTCCCAGTAAAAGCTGCTGGACCAGCTGGGATTCAGCAGATGGTTTCTGAGGGGATTTCTGGAGCTTTATTCTGGCGGGACATCAGGAAGTGGACGTCACACTGAAGCACATCAACATGTTTCATGTCGTGTGTTTAGATCTGACTGAGTTTGGACTCTGAGGAGGAGGCGGAGGATTTTAAAGTGTCTGCATGCACCTGTCCCTTTCACTTCACACACTATCTCCGTCTCACATCTCTCCGTCCACCCCCCCTGCAACTCTCCTGCACCCCCCTGGGGCGGCGCCTCACTGCTTGAAACCTCTGGACTATAGTGTGGCCTGATTGTGTACAACAAATGACAGTATCTGCAACAGCAGTGTGAGGCCTCACTGTAGTTAATAGTTAACAGAGCTTCTTTTACCTTATTTTCCCGCTGCTGTTGTTTTTGTTCAGATTCACAACTTCTCCGTTCTAATTCAATGACAGGGCTTGACATTATTTAATATGGGAAACATCGAATTTAAAGGGAAATGTGTTTTTCTAGCGTTTGCAGCAGATGTTCAACGATAGCATCATGATCTAACGCAGCAGTGTTCTACTGAAAGGGGTTTTGTTGTCCCTCCCCAGGATGGAGCGACTGATGTGGAGGGCTGCGGGTGGTTTGAAGCTCCTGACTCGGATGTTTTGGTCTGAGACTCTTCCAGCGTCTGATGGTCAATTATGTTTGCTGGGATTGGTGCAACAAATCGATTCAGATTGGCTTCCACACTGAGAGCTGACAATGACCGTGAATGACAATGAAGGATTAGTTTGACACTAAAGTGCTATGAGGAATCACGTGCATGTCCGGTGTCCAGCACGAAGACGCACACACACTTCCACACAAAGACAAATGCTAGATACAGTGAAGACAAACTCTTGCTTTAAATCTTTAAATCTAAAACCACTTGTTGAATTTTGTTGTGTTTTTCTGAACTTCTTCAGATTTCAGTTTCAAAAAGACAGAGTTAAAGATTCATAATTGAGTTGAAGGAGGGATTTTCAGATTTACTTCTGTCACGGGTTTGTTTAATGTAGACCTTTGTGATGGTGGATCTTCACAATTCAAAATAAATGATATCCACAGGTTTCCGAGCATCTTAAGGTCGAGTTTCCCTTCGGGTTCAGGTCCGAGTTCTTTACGGAGTTGTGAAGTGTGAGGAGCTGCTTCAGGTGCTGCTGGTTCTCGTTCAGTTTTCTGAGAGACGACGCTGGTGACTGACAGACGAGCCTGTGGATGCGATGACAGCGACGGTGCTCGGTCAACAAGGACATGGACATTTGGATTCGGCCACAGATCGGCGGGGCTTGTTGGGACTGAGTGAAGCCTGACACTGGTTAGGGCCGAGAGAGTAAAGTGATTTACAGAGGATGATGTGAAATTATTTTATCCTCCCCAAAAAAGATGCCAAAATAGATCATCAATCAAAGATGAAGCTCTAAAGGATGAATCTCTTTATACCAACGATGGTATTTGGTTAAAGACGTTTTTGTGTCCATCAGTCGTCTTAGTAGGCTTCAACCAATACAGGCAGTGTCAGAGTTAATTTGTTGTTAGTGCCCAGTGTATTCCAATTATCCGAGTCAGCAGCTACAGTGATTGGAAAGTTCACTTCTCCCCCCATTTTAAAAGTGTTACAACAGTGCCATTGATTTCTTCTTTCAGAGAAAACCCAGAACTGCAGCTCTTTTCCTTGTTAGTCTCTAAAGTCACATGTTGATACAACGATCCCAAGAAAGTTGTCGGCTCTGAAGTTTCCTTCCTTAAAATAGAGGCCTTTTCATTCCAGGCATGAATCTCTGTGGATAATTCTCACATAACCTTAAAGAAATGGATTTCATGGTGAGGCTATATTGAGGCTCCAACACCAAACCAAGTGCACAACTGCCAAACAGCAGTAAGGAAAACCCGAGAGTCACTGAGTTTCTCTTGGATTTCTGTAGAGCAGTTTGATTTATCTTCCACATACAGAATATGTCAGACTCAAGCACATAGACATTATACTTCTGAGCAATGTTAGTGAACTTTGTCTCTGTCATTGAGTTGCCGATGACGCCGCACCGAGCTCGCTGGACTGTCCTGTTCTGCATCGTCACCACTGAAACTCTGTCAAAGCAAATGCTGGGACTCTACATCTCTCTAAGGTGTTAGAAACTCATAGTTTGTTACGACTTTACAAACACCACATTCATTCAATCATAGTCTGTACTGAGGGTAAAATCATCACTTATTTGTGATTAACAGTCAACCAGGGTGGTGACTAAACCCATAGTAAAAGTTCCCTATGTTTACAAAAGGGTAAGGGGGCGAAGCAGCCCTGTCTCCCCACCCCCACGCCCCCACCGATGAGCCAGCCCCACTCCAGGCTCCCAGGAGGAGGTGAGGTTGGCAGCCTATCGTCTGTACCGGATGCTGGACAGTTTGAAGCATTGGGTGACTCGGTCTGTCTGTCTGTATTGAAGTGAGAGCCAAAGTTAAGCCAGGTATGGCTCCAAGGATTCGCTGCAGACTGAAATATGCTTTCTGATAGAGTTTCTTATCGAGGGCATCGGTCCTGCAAGAAATAGTGAATTCCACTGTGTAGGTTGTTGCGTGCAGGTCTGCACAGTGTTACATGTTCAGGGTTGGCGTGGCCTTTGGTGGTGGGGGCCCACTGTGGTATCTTTTCATGGAGCCCAGAATCCCTGGCGACACCCCTGCACCTGACCCACTCGCCTGTGTGCCCGTCTGTCCCTCATTTTCTCGGCATCCTCCCTTTACAAACACGGGGCCGTTTATTCAGGAGCAGTCTTCCAGATTGTCTACGTGTGCCTCAATGAGTCTCTTTTGTCCTGCGTGACCGCCTGCCTTCCTGCTGTGTCTTGCCCTTCCGTCCCTCAGCCCCTCAGTGGTCTTCGCCAGGTAGCCGCACGTTAACATCCCTAAACCCCGCTGAGTTTCTGAATTCGAGTCCAGGCTCGTTTTTTTGACAGAACTGTGACCGCTTCAGTCACAGGTTTTTATTAGTCTGCTGATAATTTAAGCAGAAACGAGATGAAACGGACTCCGCCAGCGCGCTGTCAAGTATTGCTCAAGGTTGATCGGGTTACAGTATTTACCACATTGCCTCCCGAGGTGTGAAACCAGCATTTTCAGAGTGACACCAAACTGCGCGGCTGACATTCAGAAAATACAGCCTGAGGCGCTGATGACGAGCTGCACTGTCATTTCAGCTCAAAGAAGGACATCACAACCACTGCGGCTACATGAGGTCTCTGTTTTATTCATTTTTCAGTCAGAAGTGAAAGACAGAAAATTCACACTGGACCAGGTGTGGATGTTCTGCACGGAAGTAGGGTCTCTCTTTATGTCCTTTCTTTCCTCTCGTTTTAAAAGGACAGTATGCGGGAACCCGTCTCAGATTTTAGTCAGCAGCGAGTGTTTTGGGTTTAAATTTAAATAAGCAGCCACTTGAGTGGAGAGGAAGCAGCTGTTTCCCTTATCAGGATGATTCTACTCGCCGATCGCGCGATGAAGATGCAGCCCGGAGTGATTTGTAGCACAAGCCTGACACGTACAGTCCAGAGCCATCTCCTCACTGCTTCATCATGTATTCAGAGTTGAGCTTGTAAAGATAAAACTGCACCACACCGACGAGAACGGGGAAGCTGGGGGGGAAGAGTCTTTGATTCCAGTCTTGTGTTTTCAGCTGTTCTTGCTGCATGCAAGAGGCTGCTGACATTTATTAACACTCTACATGATCTGTCGTTTTGTTTTTTTCATGAAGCATGAGCAGAGCACATGTTTTACTTTTAGGCTTATGGATGAAAATGTTGGCCGATCCACCACGTTGCGTCAGTCTGAAATATTGTATCTCAACAGCTATGGGACGGATTGTCATGAAATCTTCAACAGGTATTGATGTGGATGAATCCAGACGTCGGTGAACCTCTCACTTTTCCTCCAGCACCATCATCAGGTCAAAGTTTTTATTAGTCTAATACTTTGGTTTGAGAACACATACTTTGAGCTAACATTAGCAGTTAGCTCAAAGCACGCCCGTGTCGAGGTACAGTCTCAAAGAGTCACTAGCATGACCGTCGACTCTCAGCCCCGTGTTAAAGCAACGCCGGTGTGGGTGTGTTGTTTCAGGTACAGGTGAGATATGAAATCTGAACCGGGAAAGGCAGCTTGAGAAACGGATCCATGAGACTGAAGGTTAATCAGATGCCAAAACACTGAATACTCACAGACAGGATTTTACAGCTCTGGAAAGAGTTAGTCTGGTCTTCACCCAGCGGACGGCTGCTCGGTCGGACTGAGATCAGGTGACCGACTCAGCCAGTCGAGGATATTCCACCTCTTCGCCCTGAAAAGCTCTGCGGTTGCAAAAAAGGAAACTAAAGGACTTTCCGAGATCGTCTAACAGTCTCTCGTCTGGAACAGTGTAATGGGTCCTGCTGGTCCAGACGTCCGTCCACATCGCTGCACTTAGACTGAACTAACGCTAAAGATTTTTTCAGTTCAGAGCTTTGGTGAGACTGAAAATACCAGTTCTCTCATATCGACACCATGTCGCTCTTTCTTATTGACCATGTCAAAATCCAACGATGATAAAGACCGAGGCGCAGTCCGAGTAGAGAATAACAACTATAGCCGGACTTGTTGGAGAAGCACTGACTGTTACTGACAGGTACTGAGACCACTGATATTTTATCCTCATGTACCGAGAAAAGTGCAATGCTTTATAACGTTCAGGCTAAAAGACAGGGTCTCATCTTTTAAGTCAGTCTTAAAACAGTATTCCAACGCCCCCCTGTGGTCGTTCTTTCTCTCCATGTTACACTGATTCAACCATCGTGACTGAACAGACTAGCTGTCCCGGCTTATACAAAGTGATGCATTCGTTATGCAACATGTTTTTCCTTTTCCTGCCTTGTATCGTTGGTAGAGCCAGGAACAGAGCCTTTTCTGCTGAGTCCAAAAACCAAAGACGGGCTCTTTCGAAATAAAACCCAGCACAGCGACAAAAAGCAGGTGTTGAGCCCTCCTGTGTCTCAGCTCTGCAACAAATGTAATCTACTGACACAACTGTGTCTGCTCCACTCTGTTATTCTGAACATTTTCTAATGCAAATATTGAGCCTCCCTCTGCCAACGCTGCCTCCCGCTTTCACAAGAAAATTGAAGAGGAGCATAAACGCTCGGCTCCAGCAGGGCTTTTCTGGCCCATTTTTCATGCACACTCCTCAGTTGGTGTTGTTATTTAAGAAGGCGCAGTTTCCTGAGGAATTAGCATTGTCAAGACAGTCAATTGCATCATACTGCTGACGAATAGTAATGAAAGGCAGAACTGGTCTGTGGATCGCCCCAAACTGGAGTGTTTTCCTTCGGCTGCTGAAAAGATTGAAATTTTTATAGCTGGGTGTAACAGATAGGATGTTTTTTTATTTCTTAAAGGTCCACATGTCTTTCCACTCTCCTCTGCTGCATCCTCCTGTCTCTGTCTCTAGCTCTAGATTTCACTATTTCATCTTTTTTCCTTTTTTCTCTCTCCCAGTCCTTGTTGTCACTCTCTTCCCTCCCCCCTCAGTCCCGCACCTCTCAGTGTGTTGCCCAGACGCAGTAATGGGACAGTCTCGGTGGATCAATGACTTGGAGGAGAGAAAAAGAGGAGAGGCAGACAGACACAGAAGAGGTTTTCAGGAAAGACTCTTAATCTCAACTACAGGCCAAGGACAGCCAGCAGGAGAGAAAAGAGGTGTAGGAGGGAGGGAGGGACGGAGGGGAGGAGGAAGGTGAAGCGAAGGTGAAATCGAAACATCTGTTCATGTGCCTTTGTGGTAGTTCTGTGCATGTCTTTCTCTCATCAGTTTTGTTTCGTTTCTCTACATTTTAAAGCCGGACCTACTGCATCTCTGTCTGTTAGAAATTATGTTTATATAAAACTAATTTCTCACGTTTTCATAGGAAACATAATCGCTGCCGGACCCGTTCTGCGAGTTCTGCAGGTTGTTAGTTTAAAGGCACAAGGGCACTCTGGCTATGGTCAGGGAGAGATCCTGGTTTCAGTTCAATGTTAAAAGCTAAATTTGTGCTTTAGGTCACTGCTGAGTTTTTTAATATTAAACCGAGACCATGATGTTTTCCGAACCTGAACCAGGTGCTGTGAGATCCCAAACAGAACCACAAAACAGTCTAATAAGGCCGTAGCTGGTCCAAGTGGAAATATTGGCACAAAACAATTGAAATATGTTGGCAGTGAACTTTTTGTCGTATTGTTCGGTATCAACACTTTGCGACTTGGCAGATACACTCATTAACAATGTTTCCTTGTTATGTTGATTTCCAAAAATATAACCTTGGTGGGAATATACATTCATAGCAAAACACATTTTCTGTTGTAAATTTAAAAGTATGTAAACAGAATTTCTAGGAGGCTTGACTGTTGCCACACGGTATTTGTGCTGCAAAGAAGAAATAATCCTCCAAACTAAACGACAAGTTCCCTCTAGAACGACATATACAAGTGTTTTCTGATCTGATCGGCAGGACGACATCCTCATGATGTGATACTGCAATGGGTTAAAGTCGGCTTAGGTGTAGAGAAAGATCGTGGATTGGGTCAAAATGGCCGCTAGGTGAAGGTTAGGGGAGATTTGTCGTCATGGTTACAGTATTAACCAGGTGGTTAATGTCAGTGGATGAAGGTGGTCACCACTATTGACCGTTGGCAGGAAACAGGAAGTAAACAGCAGTTTCTGTTTTTAAAGTCTGAGGTTTTGTAGGTCCATGGGACCAGCCTTCACTCTCTTACTGGTCCAAGACTTGTTTTACTGGAAATCTGTTAGTGAGTGGACACCACCGATGATCAGTGATGATGATCACAGATGATTCTGCCAGTAGAAATGGTACATTCAGCGTCTGAGCAGTGAAGTGGTTCGATCTCTGCGCAGTTGAAACACAGAACAATGCAGGTTTTTAATAAATGTGCATTTGTTTGTCAAACTGTTTGTTGTAAGTGGGACTAAACACCCTGCCGGGTTTGCAGAGGTTACTGTAAAACACAAAGGCCAGACAAAGAAAAGTCGCCACAAAGCTGTAAAATCAGCTGACGGCGGATCCAGCTGTGATCCAGCTGTGGCGTCGTCATCAGAAACCGACTTCACTTCGGATGACGGGTCAGAGGAAAGGACATCTAATTTCTCTAAAAACGTGTTTACTCGAATTCCTCGAATCCTCTCTCCTCTTGCCTTCACTAGGACGGACTACGACACAAGGGAAAGATGCAGTTAAACGACCTGCTATGTCCCCTTTGTTTCGCCATAACAACAACACCAGACTTCCACCTTTGCTCCCGTCATTATTACCATGACACGAGACCAGCCTTTACTCAAGTCTTGAACCCCCTCACAGACTGTATGACTGCTGAGGGCAGTGTAGTCTTCTCTTGGGGGGACGGTCAACGTGAGTAACAGGATCACGACACCTGAGCATCTGAACATGCAGGTATCTGAACAGTACTATGCTGAATTTTCCAGAACAAGATCTTTCTATTCTTTATTCATTAGGATTTCTGTTCTTTTTTGCTGAACAAGCGAGAAATTAAAAGAAGAAAGAAGAGGAAGCTGCAGAGAGAAAGTGAGGAGGAGGAGAAGATACAGTGTGTGGGGAGGATGGAGATCCAAAGAGAGGAGGAATACACAGAGGAGGAGAGAGAGAGAGAGAGAGAGAGGGAGAGAGACTTTCAGTCTTCTGTTGTGCTGAGACAAAATCACTTCAGATAGATGTTTGGGTCGATGAGGTCTGCAGTGCCTCACAGCAGTTCGTGAACAAGAATCTTCCATAATAGGTACCAAAGGGAGAAGAACCAGCCAACACACACACACACACACACACACACACACACACACACACACACACACACACACACACCCATGTTGGCACCAATCACCCAGCACCCAGAGACAGATAGTTATCAGGTCCTCTCGTATTGATTCCTCTTACAGAGGTATTTACGGTGAGAAAAGAAATACAGTTATTGTCCACGGGGCAGCGAGCGTATTTATCTCCTTTAACTGGCCTGCGGTTCTCTTTAACTGCTGCAGTGCCAGGACGGCTCATCACAGATGTCATGAGGTGACAGCGGAGTCCTGGGAGAGCTCGGTTTCATAGAGAGAGCTAATGATCCGTCCACTGATGGTGGGAGGCTGCACTAAGAGACCAGTCAATGTGAAGAGTGTGTCTCCCCGAGCCAGAAGTGCAGCTGAGGCTCCACAGTTTTACCATCAGCAATGTTTACGCTGTGAGGAGAGTGTTCTGCCAAGTGGAGGGTGTTAGTCCACATCTTGATATTGGATGAATATTCATGATTCCCTAAAGGGCTGTCTGGTATTTCTGCCATCAATAGATGGATGGATGGAAGAATGGATGGATGGATGGACGAAAGAATGGAAAGACGTACGGATGGATGGATGGATGGACGGACGGATGGATGGATGGATGGATGGACGGATGGAAGGATAGTTGGATGGATGGACAGACGGATGATGGATGGATCGACGGACAGTTGGTTGGATGGATGGTAGGATGGATGGACGAAAGAATGGATGGACGGACGGACGGATGGATGGATGGATGATGGATGGACGAACAGACAGTTGGATGGATGGATGAACAGAAGGTTGGATGGACAGACGGTTGGATCCATAAAACTGGGTGAGATACATGAACCATGATATATCCCGACCAATACAGGATTTTTGAGGCTGAGATTAATATTTGAATGGTCTCGATGCAGATCAGGTAGATTTGTAGTTTTTTAAAGAATTGTGCCCAGATTCACTCTAATCGTGACATTTTACATCGTAAAAATCATCTGGTTGTGCTCCCTGGTAGACGCTCTCTATCATGGAGACACGGTTTCCAAATGATCTTAAACCTAGTTTGGCATTTCTGGGCTGACTTTTACTCTTACTGATCAGCAGCATATACATTGAGACTAACATATACAGCAGTGTATTAAGGCCAAGGTTACGTCTATTGTCTCTACAGGAGAAAATTGTCTCAGATTAAAGGGAATTGCTGCATAAAAAAACAAACATCACAATGAAACATTTGCATGAGATAAAATAACTAAGCAAATTAGTCACAAAAACATTCACTCTGTAAAAAACCACAAAACTTCTGAGGCGTACATCTGAAAGCAAACACAGCTTGGTGAATAAATTACAGGAAAACCTCTTTACACGCTGACAAACACAGAATCAGTGAAAACCTGCAGTTATTTGTCTCCCTGCCCTTCTGTCTGTCCTCCAGGAGCTGCCCATTAATATGCTGAACTGGTGGAGGGACAAATGAATGTTTCTGACGCCATGGGACCCCATCCCTCCTTCCAGAATTCATCAGCACACACCCAGAGTTCAACACATGAGGAGGGTCAGATAAAACCCTGTTAGCCTGCTGCCGGGGGGGGGGGGTTCCCATTGGCTTGTCCATAATCCATGATAATAAAAAGTTCAATGAATCATTTTTTAGACTAATGAAACTATCTCCGGGGAGAAACATGGGTGTTCCTGTAGAAAAACATAACGGGACAAAAGAGACAAATATCGACAACAACAACTTTCCTGGCAGATTTACAGGGAGAACGAGCGCTTTGAGCCTCACAACCTCTGTGGCTAAAGAGGAAAGAGTTGCCGGGCAGTGAAATCACATCTTACATTATTATGAACAGTGTTCTGGTGTCTGATGAAAATTCTGACTCATGAATCTCTTACTCAAACTGAAGCTGATGGATCATATTTCATGTCTCACAGTACCTGCAACAACACAACTGTCTACTGAGACAACTGCCAAAAGATCACAATTTGAAATGCGGTAATTACTTTAAAGTTACTGCCAATCTATCATATTTACCTACCTCCATAATCACCGCCGCATCACACCTGTCACTTCCGTCCTACTTCCATAAACCGCCCAGCAATCCAATCACACTCTGGCCCGTTTACCCGGACAGTTATGAATTTCTTTTCTTATTTAGTCATTTATATCAGTCCAGTATCACAAAAAACGGTTCTGCAGACATGACCCTCTGTCCTTAGAGCCTAGATTAGGATAAAGATGAAGGTTGTATCTGGGGTTGAAATTTCCGTAAGAGACCTTTTGCTTCAAACGGTTTAAACTACTTATACTTGCATGTAAATTCCACACACTGAGATATTCTACTCCATCCCCTCTATCAGGAGGTGAGCCATTGTTGAACTATGGTTTTATTCATCGTGTTAACATTCATTATTTCTGTTTGATAGTTTGAACAGTTTAAAATCGAAATATCGACTGTTTAACTGGCACCTCAGACCAGGACACACTGACAAACCTCGCAGCTGGTTGCGGGGTATTTTATCACCAACGTACAAAGAGAAAAGCGGTTAGACATAGCGTGGTCCAAACTCCATGTGTTAATATCTATTGTAAGTTATTACGACGCACAGACGGAAATTACGCAGATGTGCGTTGTTAACAATTTGCTTATAAAATATACAAATGTAAGTGATGAAACATACAGAGGACCTGGAATATGTATACAAACATAAATATGTAGCCCCACACACAGAGCTACAGGATGTATATGAATATGCACATGTGCACAGATCTACAAAGGCTTGTCTAAGAAGGTTTGGAGGTGAAAGCTGTGCAGCAGAGCAGGTTCCCAGTGTTTCACAGCAGGAGAACACAGGGAAACAGATTACAGAGACATCGCCACCGTCCCGCCCGTCTGACACCGTAGTGTCGGGAAACATTGTGCGGCCAGATGGCAATGACACAGTCTGCCGTTTGTTTCTATTGCTACGGTCCACAGAGCCGTAGGACCTCGCCTGCCCTCGTGTTTCTTCCGCAGCGCACAGCAGCAAAGAGCGGTGGCCACCAGCATGCCACGAGACGAAGAGTAGCAGCGGCGGCACGCTTTTCAAAACTCACACCTCCTCGCCGTTTGGTAAAGCAGGACTCCAGCTGCCAGGGCTCGGCAGGAATTAGTTCATGTTCAGCATTTTTTGTCAAATAACCTGCCTCCTTCTTAATCGGGCTGTTAATTTTGTTTTTCCTCAAGAGACACCGGTCTGACCGGATGTGTCTATGGCTGTGTCCATCTGAAGCACTTCATCATTTGTTTCTATGGACGCTACTCTAATTTTGTGTCAGGTGTTTTTTGTAATGTGGATTAATCATGGTGAGATTGGACATTTTTTCACTACCAATACCAATATTACCCACAGAAGGTGTCTTTGCATTAGGTTGCAGGTCGACTCAGCACTGATGTGCAGTCCAAACCCCAAACAGTGAAGCCGATGAACTAAAGAGTTTGTGTTCTAGTTGAAGGAGCCTGTAACGGACAGCGAGGCTCCGCTGCTCTCCCTGCGGTGGATCAATGATCTGCTTCGGAGGTGATTCACGAAACAGATAGCACGTCTGCAGGAGCAGAAAGAGACAGAGACACAAACTTATCTGCACCGTCAGAGCTTTCTCTGCCTCACAACACACACACACACACACACACACACACATTTACACATGCACATTTACGCAAGAAAAACACACATCTGAAACACACACATCACTTTACCCGGATGACTGGGTCATATTAACTTCAGACTGTCTCTTATGTTTAAATGACTTTTTCCCTCCTCTAGCAACCCCTGTGTGTGTGTGTGTGTGTGTGTGTGTGTGTGTGTGTGTGTGTGTGTGCGTGCGTGCGTGCGTGTGTGTGTGTGTGTGTGTATACAGCTGCTTTTCCACCAACAGCCTTATCTCTGTTGGTCATTTTACCATCTTCAGTGTAGAACCCAGAATATTTGCACTCACTGTTTCTCCGATGCGTCGGTGTCCTGATAATCCGACCAGCTCTGCTCCGCTCTGTTCGATCTCTCTTCCCCCATTTGTATTGATTATTGAAAAGTTTCCCACGTTCAAACAGATGTTTGACTTTTGAACTAAATTCGACCGTCCTAATTTGCTCCCACTGGGTTTCTGTGTGGGGCGAGCGCTGATGCTGAACTGGTCTAACTGGCATCCAGTTGGCCCATAAACAGTGTAAAGATGCAGCTGGCCTGTTGGCTACGCTTCTCTTAGTGGACACCAACTCATTTTTGTAATCCAGGGAAAGCAAGTTTAAAAAAATCTAACTGACCATGGAAATTATGACTTAGATTAAAGATCTATGAAAAACTTTGAAGTGAGATTAAATGTCATTTCTTTGTCTGCTGCAACCGACATATCTGCGCCGTAAAGCTCTCGTCCTGTGGTCTCCCTCGAGAACGCAGGACATGGAAATTTAGGCTTCCACGTTCTTGTGTTTTGGGGTGAAAGAAGAAAATGTACTTTGATTTGAGAAAACCTGAACTCATTGTCTCAAATCAGCTCATTCAGGCCCAAATAGATGATGTGAGGTGTCTGTGGAATGATAAAACCAGCAGAATAATTTAAAACTAGGACGAGAATACAACAATAAAACAATGAGGACTATACTAAAATAAAACCAAAACAAGTTAAAAATGTAGTTAAAAGTTAAGAAAAGGCTTTGCAGGTAAAGTGAGTTGTACAGGATTTTTATCAGTGTTTGATGTGATCTGATTACCTGACTATGTTTAAAAGCCTGGCAGTGGCATGTTGCATGAGCTGGAGGTGGACAGCTGATTTATGACTGAGGCCAAAGTAAAGAGAATTACAGCGGTCAAAGCGAATATATAAAACAACTGTTCCAAATGATTTCACCTCAGCTGAAGGGAGCATACTTCACTGATTAATGGCCGATATAACCTCTAGACTAATATCAGATGACGTCCATCCAGCTCTTGCGGTCAGAAGAAGACACCGAGGAGTGGGTCCACCGCTTCGGTCCAGACTGAAACGTCTCAGCAACTGTTGGATGGATGATTAAACGTAGCTCAGACGTTCATGTTCCCCTCAGGATGAGCTGGAATAACTCTGCTGATCTGCCGACTTTTCATCTAGCGCCGTCATCAGGTCGACATTTTAATGTGTCGGCGTCTGTCACAACGAAGTGAACTGCAATAACAAAAAGAGTTTTGTAAGGAGTTCCCCTTCAAACTAACACAAAAAAGGAAACTAAACCTCTACGACCTGAGCTGCAGGTAAGACAGTGAGTAGTTTTTACAACATGCTGGACCTGGACCAGTCCACATGTAGCTGATCAAGTTCCTCAGAATCAGAGGAGCAGTTACAGTTGACACGAGTCAGAGGGAAAAATCAAGAGGTGTGGTGGTGAGCTGCTCACATGAAATCACAGCCCTGCCAAATAACAGTACTTTCTGCGTTTAGGTGCCGAGCTGGGGGTGTAATTGGTGTCTGGGACTGGAGAGAGGACGGGCACTCCCTGTGGATGGGCGCTGTGTCAGCGGTGGGGGGGGGCAGATCGTGCAGCACGAACCACGCTCAATCACAACATGCTGAAATGTATCACAGGCTGGATCTTGTGTGGCGCCTCTCTGGCTCCGAGTCCATCATCTGTGAAGCACTGAGGCCTGAGCGGCAGTCTGTCAGTGTCAGATCCATCACAGACTGATGGTGTGTGTGTTGAGGAGCTGAATCCCTGCCAGGCGCAGCACCTCGGCGATCAATACAGAGTCATTTAGACCTATAACCCTGTGAGCAAGCACAGGAGGTTACGACACCTTCTGAAGTGTTTTACTGTCAATCAATTACATCTTTAGGACTCAGCACTCGATAGGACCAATGTGTCAACTCTTTGCATAGAGAGAATGGGTGTCGCCAGTTTCTCTTTATTGTACATATTCACCACAATACTACACCTTAGTTTTACACATTTTCATTCGATTATCTACTTTTTCACCCCCTTGTACAATCTGTCAGATGCACGCGAGAAAGAGAAAAATACTACACTACAATATCATCATATGTCACAAAGGCAGTTATTCAGTTCCTGCACAATACAGGTCCACACTCAGCGTCCGCTTCATTAGGTAAACCTGTACAGTCTAACGTAAACCAATACACCTGTTCTGCCATAGAGTCAACTGTTAGGACGCCAGTCTAATGTTCAATTGTTGTTGTTAATCAGATCTGAGTTTTAGCACTGAGCCCGTAGCGAGTGATGGTGCGGGACTGGACTACGTTATACTCAGAGGTGTCTCTAATATTCTGACACCCTCATGTATGGAACTAGGGAGGACAAAAAATAGAAACACCTCTCAATGTAATGCAGTGCAGGTCAACACCACATTTCACTCTATACTTCACTATAATTTAATTTACGTGTTTCTGACAATGTCAACAAACAGTGCACATTATGAACTCCAGAGCTGTTAGATTGTACAGGTGTTCCTAATAAAGTGGCCACCGAGTGTATATCCAACAATATGTACTGAAGGGAAGGGGAGTGGGGTGAAGGGAGGTGAAGGGAGGTGAAAGGAGGTGAAGGGAGGTGAAGTTGGTGCTTCTTGATGAGTGATGACAGCAGAAGAAGAACGTGTGAAGATCTTCTTCACTCCAGTGAAACCAGAGAACGCTCAAATGAAACAACCAGGAGAGTCGGTGGGATTTCCAGTGCTGATAAAGAAACCATGGAGCTGACAGTGATGGAGGGAAACCTGGCCTGAAATGGCTGAGACCGGGAACGGAGCCAGACCAATGGGAACTTAGAGGACGCGAAGGACAGTGGACGTCACACACTGGGTGAGTCAAACACACCTTCCTCTCTCTGCAGGCCGCTGTGCTGGTGGTCGTGTTGCTTGTCATGGGTGAAATGCGATGAGCTTTGTTTGCCTGAACGAGTCTGTCTGTGCTGTGGCTGCTGACGTTTGTCATTGTGTGGTTGTCTGCAGCGTGGACTGGGCCTAACGGGGCTCATTTCACATGAAGCGTCTTAGCTGGCGTGTGTGATCTGTGTCGCCTGGAGCCGGTGTGGAGATCTTCCGTCCTGTTCCATCCCTTTTAGGTAGAGCTGAAACAACCGGTCCAATATTCGATCAGTCAGTCGCCTGAAAAATAATCTGCAATTATCTAAATAATCCTTTAAGGAGTTTGTTCATTTTTAAAGCAGAAAACCAAACATTGTCTGGTTCAGCTTCTCAAATGTGAGGATGTGCCGCTTTTTTCCGTCACATATGACAGTAAACTGAACATGATAGGTTTGTGAGTTTCGGATGAACAAAAAAACTGGGATGTTCACTACTTTTTGTCTTTTTGTAAACTAAACGATTCATTGAAAGTCTAACCGGCAGATAAATTGATACAAAAAATAATTGTCAGTCGCAGCCCTAGTTTGAAGTCGAGCTGTGTAATGAGTGATTAGCTGGAACAGGTCTGCTGAATGAGCTCATTTCTGTGTATTCCATGGTAACTGATCAGAGCAGAACGAAATAGAAAACGCGGAGAGTTTTCCCGGGTTGGTGCGAACAGAGGTGAACAGAAGTTAGCTGGACACGCTGGACCCGTTTTACCCAGCACAGCCTGCACCGAGCGGCCTGCTGGACTAACGCCAGCCCACCAGCTCCATCTGCGTCACTGACTCTGATGGTTATTGATCTAAAAATGAGCACAGAACTCAAATTAACGTTATGTAGTTCTTTTTTGGCCCCTATTCTAATCCAGGTCCTTTAATATTCAGCATCTGCTGATTCTGAGTCTGATCTAATACTGATCCGATATATGTACATTTATGTTTGTTTGTTTTTTTCTTTTACTGAAACCGGATGGTGAAACCATCTCTACCTTTACATCGAAGCTAAGTCATTAAAAACGAACCACAAGACCCTGTCAGCCGCCTGGATCGGTGCTGACAGACGCTGAGCGGGACTTCTGGTGTTGAGGGAGAAAAATGGCTCCAGGTCTGGTTTTCATCGGTTCGGTATTTTTTTTTAACTTCTCAAAGTGGCCGTGTGCTGGGTGTAGTTTAATGACACTAACTAACTGTAACGCTGCCGTCTGCAGGGTTAAGGCAGAAATTTGACCCTGGACTTCAAATAAACCTTCATCCACAGTAGTTGCCAAATGAATGTGATTTCTGTGGCTCACGCCAAAATATCTCAACAAATGTCGGATAAATTGCCGTGAGATTAGCGATAAATATTGAAGCCCCCTCTGAGGATGGATCCTGCCGCCTTTGGTGATCCTCTGACTTTCCCTCTAGCGCCACCATGAGGTTGGACAATACTTTGGTTTAGAGCTGAGGGATGTGTTGAGTTAATTCACTTCATTAGAATTTGGTTTTCACAGCGTGTGTGAAAGGTTTTCATTGTGAGAACTGACTGATGACAGACGGTAGCTGCTACGTTAACTATTGATTCATGATTGTCTCCCGTCTCCAGCTGTTAGACGACCCTGGTCGCATCTGGTAGGAGAGGACTTAAAAAGAAGACTCTTGACACTGATCTGAGCTCTGTTTGTCTCTGCCGAGTGCAGGAGACTGGACCGATCAGTGTTCAGATTTTGCTTTGTTCAGTGCGTCTCTTATCTAGCAGCTGCCTGCTGATATCAGACTGAGCTCCGTCAGGAAACACCAACAGCAGGAGGTTAATTGGTGGGCGCACTTTCCTGCATTATTTGTTCTGAAACCGCTAATAAATCGCCGATGGCTGTGGCCGGCTTTGGTTTATAACTAAATACCTGCAAAACCACTGAACATGTACGTTTGCAGTCCTTTATGTCCAGCGTCTGAATCTGCGTCCAGGATTTTGTCAAAGAGACTGAGTGTCTCTGCTGAAACTCACTGCACCTCCGCTACCGTCAATCACGCACCTCGGCCTTGGACGTGGCAGCGTCATAGTTGCATCCCGTGTGTCTGCGTGTTCGTGTGTGTTCGTGTGCTGATGTGTGCGGGTGTGTGTGCCCGTGCACCTGTGTGTGTTTGTTCTGACTGCAGTAGCCACCCGCGGGCTGTGATTTACCTCTCACTCTGACGAAGGAGCACTTAACACAGCACGCGCTGTGTGTGTGTGCTGCAGACCGGGGGAAAAAAGAGACTGCGAGGGAGCTGGGGAGAGGAGCATTATGGGTCACCAGAGGTCAGGGTCAGTGCCGGGTCGGCAGAAAGTGAAAACAGCTTTGCAGTGAGAGAAAACCCCGCCAGAGTCAAAGACCTGAGTGGAGCTTCAGGAGGCAGAGCGGAGGGATCCGATGCATCTCAGCAGCTTCAGCTCGGTTGCTGCTGCGTGTGACGGTTTTATGAGTCATTTCATCACGTCGTTGTTTTTTACATAAGCTGCCGATGACCTAAAATATATTCTCCCATGGTGATTATGTGGAACCGTGTGATCAAAGCTGATACTGAGCACGCTCTGTTCTGTTCGGATCCCGGGGCATCGGCTGTGGCGGTTCTTAGCAGGGCCAGGCGGGGTCTGGGGGGCCCGGGGCCCCACAAGCCTGGACCCCCCCGAAGTACAGCTTCATGTCCACGTGTCACCTCGTTGTTTGATCGAGCTGCGCTGTATAATGAGTAATGAGCTCAAAGTAACGAGGATACTGGAGCCTTGTGTTTTCTTTGTTATACCGTGTCATGCGTGTGTGATACGTGCATTGTTTCTTTTTAATAAAAACCTCTGTCTTGTCCAAGGGTTTACTGAATGAATATTACTTCACTTTCTGTGTATCAACACAACAATTTGAAGTTCTTAACTTTGTTGGCAAAAGGATCCATTTTCCTTCTATTGTGCCCCCCCCAACGGTGATTGGTAGATACAAACAGGAACTAAAATGTTGCCATGGATTCTGCGAGTTAGCTTATGGCTACAAATTGAGCCCTGTGTTTTTTTTTAGCCTTTATTAGTTCACATCAGTCAAACTGTCTCCATTAAAAGCAGCTGAACCAGCTGTGACCAGCTCCTGTTCTCAGTGTAGCAGTGGACGTTCAGACAACTGTCACTGGGTCAATGTGATACTGAGGGAAACTTAAAAACAGGAAGATTCTGAATGGAGTTCTGCAGCCATAAGGAGCATCTCTGTTCTTTGGTTTTCTTTGGTTTCTAAGTGGATGTCTGGAGCTTTATTCTGGAGGGACTTCAGGGATGATGATATCCTCAGGAAATGGAAGTCACACTGAATGGAAAAATATTTCTTTGGTGTCTGTGTGTTCACATCTGACTGAGTTATGACTCTGAGAGCAAGTGTGGATTTTGATGCAGATTGTGGAGAATCTAAAGCTGAATGATCTTGACCACGTCCACCACCTGAGGTCGGTCTGGCTCTGTGGGTTAAACGGAGAAGTGCCATTGAGGTTGAGACATGGCCGGCTCGAACAAGTGTTGAGAAAGTTACAAAAGCTCTTGCATTTAACAGAATTACTGTGTGCTAGAGATACACACACGTCCTTTTGCCTGTGTTGAATACACAGACTAAATGAATCTGTCCCTCTGTGATGTTTTCGTGTTGAGAGGACGACATTGTTGGATGGCAATAATGACAAATCAAACTTCCTGCTAATACACAAGACAGCCATTTCCCCCCGCAGCAGACTGTGTATACACACACACACGCATTATTCATGTCAATAAGAAAATAAGTGCAGTGATTGAGCGTTCCCAGCAGGTCCACTCAATCTTCACTGCAATCAACTTTCTCTGCAGTGTTTTCAGATCAAACTGAATCAGTAATAGGTTTCTCCACTATTTTTTCTTATTTAAGAGAAATGGGCAGCAATGGGCATTTATGGGAGATTTGAAAGTGCCATGCATCATAGTCTGACTCATACCTCGCTGCCTTCTGAAGTTGATTCAGTTCATTATCTTCAATGATTTGACTGTTGCAGAATCCGCTTTGACGTTTCAATGAAACTCTCTGTGACAGTCGGGGAAAGAATAAAGTCTACAACAAGAATCGCGATTGTGGAAACAGGATAAGACTGTTTCTTCTTCAGAGGAGATTCAAATGGTGATTTTCACAAGATAACAGCTCGTTAAATGTAACGCAGCAGTGTTGATTGATTTGTAATTTCAGCAGGAGGTAACGTAATGACGGAGAAGTGAGGTAAAACCGCATTAAAGGGGCCGTGTGGTGCAATTTAACTCATCTGAACCGTTCCTTGTTGCTTTAAAGGACAGAAGGAAAAAACCGATACAAAAGAGACGATAACGGAGAAGAGGAGGGTCAAAGCTTCCAGATTTCTTCAAAATGCTGATACTGGAACAAGTGGCAAGAGGCAAAGTAACCTTCTTCACCTTGCGTGCAGTGAAACAGAAGGGACGGGAGAAACCCAGCCTTGGTGTGATATCGTAACCAGGCTGGAGTCACGTGCACAGGTTTGACCACGGAGACGAGCGGTCGGGTTCGGGGAAGGCTGGGGACGGGGAAACAACAGCAGAATGACTTGCACCTTTCCCTGCAGCTGTTTCTGTGCATGGATCACAAAAGTATTGGGTAGAAAATGTTCACCATCCCCAGAGGGAAACCTACTGATTAGCTCAGAGTGCAGCATTGGCCGTTAGCTCCGGTGATCTGACAGGACACCTGGATTTTAATAAGGTGGTGGATATGGTTACACAGAGCCCGGTGAGGAAGAAACTCTCCTTTTGAGGTCAGACAGCCGTTAAGTCGGGTTCAGACCACAAGAGTTTTCCAATTTATCCCCCGTTCGAGCCTCCCAGAGCCAGCGTACCAAATGGACCGCAGTTACATGGCACCTTTCTAGTCTTATCGACCACTCGAAGCGATTTCCACCACTGCCTCATTCACACGGCGCTCTCTATACATAAACACGTTCACACACCGATGATACATCGGGGGCAATTTGGGATTCAGTATCTTTCCCGAGGACACTTCCACAATATATACTACTGTTGACAGATATGAAAACTGTGAGTTAAAGTCTCAGCTCCAGTTCTCGCTGAAGAGCAGACGACCCGCGTTGACGGCGTCTCTCAACCGTTTCCTCATCCAGACTCCTTCAGCCTTCTGCCTCTGTCGTTAAACCGCTGTCTCCATTTTGTTTACATCTGCCTCCCCGTGAGTGGCTGCATTGCTCCCTCCGGCACGATAATCTTAAATCTGGTAGTGTGTGCATGTGCATCTGCCGAGTTTCTGCCTCCGTGCGTGATGCAGCCCGAGTTCAACATCGGTTAGGATTTTAAAACTCCCGTAGTTTGAGCACGGTTTCATCTCGTGTTTATGGCCGTTCGATGAATTGCGCGAACATCTGTCGGGCTCCGTGATCAACTCTTCAATTCAGCGTGCGTTCAGATTTTCATTGTGGGAATTGGTCACGGCTCGCCCGACAATTGGCATCAAAAATCTCTCTGTCATCTCAGTTATCACGCAGACATGAGACATATTTTTAGATTCAGCGTGACTTTCAAGGGTATCATTATCTGGGATGTCTGTCATAAATAAACATCCATAAATCTACTCAGAAGTCACGGAAAACACAGCGCTCCTTATCGCTGCAGAACTCCATTCAGAATCTTCCTGTTTTTAAGTTTCCTTCAGCATCACAGTGATCCCGTGACGGTTGTCTGAACGTCCACGGCTACACTGAGAACAGGAGCCGATCAGAGCTGGTTCAGCAGCTTTTACTGGGACAGTCTGACTGAAGGGAAACAGACATTGGCTACAAAAAAAGCCAAGTTGTGGTCCACAATGCGAGTCACTGAATCAATGGCAACATGGATTCTTTTTGGGGCGGAGGGAAGGATTATTGCTCCGTCGGGGGAAAACAAAACACATTTTATTAACAAAACATAAAATTAGAAAACAACAGACCTTATAAAACAGATAATAGATTTTCTTCAGTAGCGTATACATTAGTTTATACGTTTTGATGCTGATCCTGCCTGCAGGTTGGAAACACCATATACGTAGACCGCAGGCAGACACACAAATATCCACACACACACACACAGAACAAATAAATTGAGACCCAAAGGCTTCGTTAATGGGATTCCAGGTACCTTCCAGAGGTGTGATCGATTTCAGATACGACCCTGTGGCTGTTATTGTGAAGCCCACGGTTCCACCTTAAATCACCGACGCTCCTCTCAGCATTTTCTCCGAAGAACAAAAAGCTCGGAGACTTCATTTTCATCTCATTTGACGGAGCAGCAGAGCCCGGAGCGGGACGGTGTATTGGCCGGTAGCTGGGTGGTTAGTTCGTCAATCAACCTGATTGATTGGAACGGCAGGGTTGATGAATAAACACTCCACATGTACTGGTTTACGCCGCGAGGCGTTTTCTATACATGTTACGGACTGAAACTCTCTTGGAGGCGTAAAACCTTTGCGTGGCCATTTCTCGACCCAACCCTGCTTACGTGTTACTAAATTGCTTTCCTTATTATGTTGCGGTGACAACAATAATCACTGTCTCCATTACGTTAACGGGCAACATTTTCACCCCACGCGCAGAATCGCGGTGATCCGAGCGGTCAGAGCTTCGACTGCTGGGAGCCGCGTTCACGCCCCGAATCCTGCTCGCGCTTTGCGAAAACACTCGGTCAAGTTTAGTGACGCGCTGCTCAATGTTATTCCAGCGGATTGATGACGCTCCGCCTACACTTCGGGACGGCATAAGCTGATTTTCAGCTCATACCTGAGGGAAATCAAACGTAAAAATTAAATAAAAAAAATGGATGGTTTGTGCAAGACGTCCTACCTTTAACCTGCTCTCTGATAGGGAGCACAAGATTCATTCATGTATCCGTTATAGCCACTTTAAATATACTGCTCAAAGACTTACTAGAAGGAATGATCGATTGCAACGATAAAAGGTAGCAAACTGACATTTTGGGCATAAGACGGGATGTTTAATGTTCAGCTTTTATCCAAAACTATAAATACCTTCTTCCTCTCCAGACGTTTCTCTGTTGCATCACTGTCCACTGCAATGTCACGTGCTATGTCCAACATTTCCACCAAATTTAACGTGAAAATGCATCATTTGTCCGGGCCCTCCAGAGAAACCCTTGTATCGTCTGTCTCTACGTGTTTGTGTTAAAGAACATAGTAAAATATTGTTTAAAAAACAAAAAGGTTGGTGAAGGGTCCCGCAGCCTTTTCCGGTTTTAAACCAGAGCAGGACCTGTTACTGTGAGAGTCTAAACAGAATCACAAAACAGTTTAAAAAGGCTTTAGCCCCGACGGGCAGACATTGTGCTGCAGGATCAGATATTTTAGTGGAAAACAAGTGAAATACATTTTACTGACACGTTCAGGATCAACATTTGACTGCTTGCCAGACACGACGTCAACTAACGTTTCCTCCAAAACCGCACGTAGAAGTATATCAACAGAATTTCTGAGAGACAGGGCTGAAACACTGAATTGGTTCATTAATTAATCTATCGGCCAAGAATTAATTGGCATCAGTTTTGAGAATCAGCCCAAAACGCACAAAAATTCACTGGTTTTATCTTTTCAGTTGCTTGGATTTTCTGTTTCACGTCACAGAAAACTTCTCATCTTACGACCGCTGCTTAAGCAACGCACTGATCACGTGATTAATCCGAGAAAATAACTGGCAGATTAATCAATAGTGAAAATCTTGGTCGCTGGCCACATGAACACACACAAACAAACTTCAATCAACCAATAGGCCTCCACTCTCCAAAACGATCCTTCGGCGTGAGACGGCAGCCGAAGCCCTCTGCCGCACTGTTCTCATCATTAGCGAGGCCTATTGATCGCCTCGGCAGGAAGCTGCGCCGATAACTGGACAACAAGCGGAAGCAGATGGGAAATCAATGCGGCTTTGTCTGTCTGCACGTCGAGCTGACAGAGGGAAACCTGCCAGAGTTCAGTGTTACAGGAGAGCAGCCCGTTTGTAATCACAGGCCAGAGCTGGCACTTTAAATGGTCTGACAGAGATTTCATGCAAAGTGGGAAAGTTCACCCGAGAAAAGTTCCATTCATTTTCTACACAGACAACGGAGAGTGACCGGTATCAGTCGATAGAAAACATCTGGTTCTTTGATTTTAAAAACAGTCGGAATACCAGGCGCCAAGTATCACTTTGGTAAGAACCATCCAGTCACTGGAAGTTACAAAACCAGGATTTCAGCAGCAGAGCAGCAGCTTGGAAGCGACTGCTGGTTAACACGTCGTCTCAACGGGCCACGTTTCAGTCGCTGTTTCATGCTTGTTCCGTTCTCTGACAACAGAAACAGACAAACAGGTAAATGAGAACAGATTTACTGGGAATTCAGCTGCTTTAAAACACTGGATATGTCAGGACAGAGAGCCGGAGAGAAACAAAGAGATGAAGGGCTGAAACCAGCCGACACTGGGCTGAGAGCATCTACAACGCCATGACATGCATTGCGTCAGCTAGCGACCTAGCGACTTTTCCAACAGGCTTTAGCTACGTTCCGTTGAAAGTAGTTGTTTACAGCGGATCCACAACAGTTTTCAACCACGTCCTCAGTTTGACACATTGACCGTACGTGGTCCAGCCGCGTACTGGGTTTGACCGGGTCTTGGTCTACACCGAGCTTTGATCTACAGAGTACCATGAGGGTTTGATGGCCTACATATTGGCCAGCGAGCCCAGTCCCAGCACACGCGAGCAGTTTGCTCTCACGCGCATCCCGAATGACAGGCGCCCAGAGAGGGCCCGTAAAAACCTCATGGGTCCTCTGACCGCCGCCATCGCTGCGGCGGGAATTTACCCATTTGAAGCGGTAAAAAAAAAAGATAGGAAAAGAATATGTGGCGGCCAGCGTTGATATGGTGGCCGGTAGACGCAAATAAATCAATACATGGGAAACACTGGAGACAATATAACACACCACACAATGATAACATTCAGGAATATGTCAGTAAATAGAGAAGGAGCCGTCCCTCAATCTCTCTGTTTAAATCACTGTCTAGAGATTCTCTTTCTCCTCCAAGAGGAAAAACATTCACTCACACCAGCTCCGGAAAGTAGTCAGACCCCTTCACCTTTTCACTTGTCATCATGGATTTTTGAGTGTGGATTGATGGCCCTAATTTTATCCTTACTTTTATCCTTTTACAATTAAATCTACAACACAGTTAAGCGAAGAAAGTGAAGAGGTCTGGATAACTGCCGAAGTGACTGTAAATCTGCCAAAGTCAGCGTCCTCTGACCTGTGATTCATTCAGAGCCACTTAATGACAAGTGTCTCCAGACTCTTGTTAATCATAATGTTCTGCAAATTACCGAGGAATTAAGGGTTATTCAGCGGCAGCTTGTGATGGCGGAAATTAAGAGGACAGTGGCTCGTCCCTGAGATTTCCACTTCAGCTCCACTGCAGGTTTAAATCGACGTCTTGAGCTGAAAGTTTAAAAGCTTTTTTTTTTTTAAGCGTTTTGAAAACTCTGCTGTTGGATGGATGGAGTATATCTGAAGGTAGACGTCGGGCTAAACTCCTCGTCCGTGCTGATATTTTCCACAGACGTCCTAATTACAGCTTGTGTTTAATGCAACGACTGAGATGCGCAGATGATTAGACCTCAACAGTTTGTGTAACTAAGATTAATGAAACCCGGGGCAGTTGGAGGGGGAACGGCACGGACGTGCGTTTTCACCTCCGCCAGGAATGACGGCGTCACTGAGCGGGAAAAACGAACTCCACGCCGCCCAACGTGCGAGCGCGCGCTTTAAACTTTGAGTGCTACCCCTGAAAAAGACCAAATGGTGGAGGAGCAGCAGGCTCGAGATGCGTCGTACGGCTGATCCTGCGCCGCTGACGGCTCGGCCCAGGCCGGGGACAACGACGCAGACTGGGCGCGGATTCGGGGATACACAAGTCTGCAGCTCCTTGTTCTGCGCCATCTGGAGAAGAAGAAGAAGAACAGGCGGCGACGGGATTGAAAGCAGGACAATCGACCGCAGCCGTTACGTCCCTCCGCTGTCCACAATCTGAGACAGAGAGTGATGGCTGCCGTGGCACACACACACACGTTTGTGCTTCTGTCTTTGTGAGGACACCCATTGTCGTAACGCGTTCCTTAGCCCCTGACCCTAAACCTGAGTCTGACCTGGACCCTAAAACCCGGATAAAACTCAAACTGCTCCTCACTATCTGCAGCCGTACAAACACACACACGCACACACACACCTTCTCCTGTAGCTGCAGGATGATTGGTTGCTTTTTGAGCTGCGATTTGCTGCAGTTTAACACACCAAGGTCACACCTCACTGTGTGTGTGTGTGTGTGTGTGTGTGGGGGGGGGCATTGTTTGTGTTTATATCTACCTCATTACATCAGTGGCCTTGAAGAACATAATCAGGATTCAGAGTTGGAAAATGAATCTCTCTCTCTCACACACACACACACACACACACACACACACACACACACTTACTTAATCTTGTCACAGAGTGTGTGTGTGTGTGTGTGTGTGTGTGTGTGTATCCTCTTCAAAACAGAATGAAATGGACTGTCAATATGTCATTTTAAGCTGCTCAGAGGAAGGAATGCAAAAATGAAAATACATAACTGACAGTACACACACACACACACACACACACACACACACACACACACACACACACACACACACACACAGTAGAAAACACAGATATTCACAATAAAAATCCACCATGATGAGATCATCAGAGGACAGACGTGTTTATTGGGCTTCAGCCCCCCCGTCCCCCACCCCCCACCCCCCGTCCCCCGTCCCATGTTAGACACACAACTGAAAACATGCAACAATCCACCTGCAGACGCACAAACACAAGCAGTGATCTGATAAAAGATTCAGATTCAGAGTAAAGAGAAGAGGTTTTTCTGCCTCAGTGAAGCCCAACAGCTCCATCTGGTGTCAGAACGGAGAACAGACGCAGCAGAGGAGGAACAACAACAGAAAGAAAAACATATCTTTACCCAGAGAAAGGCTTTTTTTAGTTGTGTTGATGTTGTTTTATGTCCTTTAGTAAAACACATTAAACCAACGTCAATATCAATCAAATGTCGACTAGGTTTCGTTAAGCTCATACCTTATCTACAGTGAGTTCACCGCGGTAACAGGCCACTTCATTCACAAACTGAGATATTTATATCATTTGCGCTGTTTAAAATCCAACCAACGCCAAACTAATGACCACGGAGGTGAATGAAACCCTCTCCATCGCTCCACCTAAATGTAAAACAAACACAGCCTGCAGGTTGCCGTGTGGTTTTGTGCCTACGGTGCAGCGTAGCAGTGGACTCCTCACTGGGGATCCACTGGTAGGTGCAGCGGCTTCTGGCTGCTGAAGGTGAACGTCTCCTGAATGTTCCTGAGCACAGAAGCTCAGCAGACTCTCAGGCGACGCCGCGACTAACCACCGGTTTGAATTACGTCGGCTGTGGTTCTGAGAAAGCAGGTTTTGTCGCCATTTTGGGGACAGGTCTAAAGACTGTAATGCCCGTGAGCCTCAGCTGCCGTTGCCATGGAGAAGAAGCCGCTGAAATTGTGACAGGCCTTTTTCACTATTAGTTGAAAAATAATCGGCAGATGAATCGTTAGTTGCAGCCCTAAACTCGACCGACGTCGCTGTAGTGAATTCCTCAGACCTGTCGAACTCCAGAGCCTCGTCGTGGAGCTTGACCCTGAATTGACCAGTCAGTACATTGACTAGTCAAGTGATTAGTCAAAAGCAAACTAATCCACCAACATTTTTATCCACAGTTTGGTTCCAGCCTCATAAATCTCACAGTAAAGTAATTATTCCACTTTTTAAACTTACTAACACACTTAGCAAGTTTTAAAGAATATTTTTTTGACCAAAGAAATAAATGTACGATCAGAAAAGCACGTTGGCGACAGGATGCAGATGCTGTCGCTCGCTGTTGCTCCATTTTAGCTCTTGATCTCAAAGGTCGTCACAGTCTTTATGTTGTTTTATTGTGGTATTTGAGTATTTTTTGTCTCTGATTGTAGAAAAATAATTTCAAATTTCAGAAAACTATGTTTGAGCTTTGGACAGACATCTGAAGACGCCACCGTGGAGGTTTCTCCTCTATTTTGACTAAACGGTGACGCGATTAACAGAAAAGGCCCCGACCAGGACGAGACAGATCCACATTCAGCTCAGTTTCATTGTTAATGTCAGTAGAAAATTCCGTCGCGTACGATCGCTCGGTTGCAGCAGGCTGCGGCTGCGTTTTCAGTTTCACATCGAACCCTGGTCTCATGTCACCTCACATAAAACTCTTTGCAGCTGTTGCGTTCACTGCTGCCGCTTGACCTGAAGACGGATCCTCCAGGTGAAGGACGGTCTTTGTGCTCGCTTGCTGCGCCGTTTTCACCGTCCTCCGATGCAGAAATGCTTCGGCAAAGACCTTTCAGACGGAAGGATGGATTGGGGGGAGGAGGGAGGAGGGGGGTAACAAATGATAGCGTTCAACTGTGTGAAAAATTAGTGTTTGTCAACAGCCGGGCTGAAACATCTCCTAAACCTGAGAAACGTAATTCAGTCAAGGGAAGAAAAACATAAAACTGGACACGCGGTACACGACAGGACTGAGCCTGCAGGAAAATATCGGCGTGTAATGAGGTTTCCAGTGTCAGAGCTGCCTGTGATGAATCCGACACGGCGTACTGTAAGTGCTGTTTCTAAAGGGATGTAATATATTTAGAAGAGGCAGTGTCTTAAAGCCCTGAGGCTGTTTCACCTTGGCTCTGTGACCTAACAGAGATAATGGAGGAGAAGTGATGGAGATCAGAGGCGAGGGGGGGCAATGAGGCTTAATGCGTGACACATCGTCCACACAACCTGTACAGATGAACTACAGCAGGTAAAAACCTCTGGAAGAGAAGAAAGGAGACACAGTTTGACAGAAGGTGATCAAAGGGGAGAAACTAAACTGAAGGCAGATTTAACACTTTCACTATGAACAACGGTCTCTGTGTCCTTTAGTTTCAATAGAAAATATACAAGCTGCAAACATTCAATATGTCATGCTCCTCAAATGTGAGAATTTGCCCAATTTTTCTCATTCACATTTACATTTACTCATTGAGCAGAGACTTTGATCCAAAGCGAGTTACGAGTGAGAGCCAACACTGAGGCTTCAGTACAGCAGGGACCTCGGAGCAAGAACTAAGTGCTGAATCTGTTCAAAAGACAAAGTGCACAGTAAGAGCTAGTTAGGCGTGTTAGGGTGTTAGAGGTGTCAGGAGATACTCTCAGAAGAGATGAGTCTTCAAGAGGACGCCGCTGCTCCGATAACATTTGGTAGCTTTGGTAACGAGAACAGTCTGGACCGGGACCGGGACCGGGACTGCCTCGTGTGCGGGGACGGCGACGCCAGACGACGTTCCTTAGAGGAGCGCGGTGGCAGAGAAGGAGCATAAGCCTGTATGACTGAGTTCAGGTAGATGGGCGCAGACCTGGGAGTCACTCTGTAGGCGAGCATTAGTGAGCTGAATCTGATTCGGGCGGCCAATGGTAGACAGCGGAGGTCGATGAGCAGCGGAGGGACGTGTCCTTTTAGGCTGATTGAAAACCAGACTCTAGTGGTTTCCCTGCACGTAAAGGGAAGCCACTAGAAGGGCATCGCAGCAGTCGAGGTGAGAGATAACCACGGCTTGTACCGGGAGTTGGGTCGCGTAGTGAGTCGGGCAAGGCCGGAGTTTTCTTGTGTCGTATAGAGCAAAGCAGCACGACGGGGAGACAGATGCACCGCGGTCAGAAGAGGACAGCTGGTCACCAAACATGACCGGATGACAGGATCCAAAGCAAGAAAGCGCTTCGCCTGAGATGCTCATATTTGAGAGCAGACGGCAGGATGCCGAGGTTCGCCCTGTCGCAGGCTGCTGATAGGTCCAGAAAGATAAGGGCCGAGGACCGAGCCGCAGCTGTGGCTGTGGCGCCCTCGAGGCCTCTGTCACAGACAACAGAGCCGTGTCAGCAGAGTGGACGCTCTTAAAGCCCGACCGATGCGGATCACAGAGGACGCTCCATGAGAGGAATTCCGAGACCTGTTTGAAAACCACCCTCTCAATAGCCTCAGATACGAATGGAAGTAACGAAACCAGTCAACAGTTCTCAACTTGAGCCGGGTTGAGTGAAGGCTTTTTGAGCAGAGGTGTTACCCGAGTCCGGTTGAATGCGGTTTCGTCACATGTAGTAGGACGGCTACCGATCAGGAGTTCTGACACCTCGCTCACAGGGAGAGGGGTGAATGAAGGAAGGGATGCACCATTGACCTGGGGAGACAGAGAGGGACATGAAGTAGGACGGCTATGTTACGCTTGCATTCAGCTTCGTTGGCCTTCTGGTGCACTGCCCTCGGTGAGAGTGATGTGCCCTTAACCTGGGGAGACTGGTTGTCTACTGATGGCCACCACCTTTCCAGCGGTGAAGGAGGCAAAGAGGTCAGCTGAGAGGTTTGTGTCTGGTGGAGGATTGAATGATGTTGATGGTGGAAAATAACTTCCGAGCGTCTCCGGTGCCGCTGATCTTATCGTTGTTAAAAGCAGTTTCGGCAGAACCGAGGGTGGACGAGAAGGAAGATATGAGCGACTGATAACCCTTGAGATCAGAGGGGTCACTGGATTTACGCCAAGTTCTCTCAGCAGCTCGAGATCGGCACGCGGCTTCCAGCAGGGGTCAGTCAGCCATGGGTGAGGCAGCTTAGAGCGAGCAGGTATAGCAGCCGGAGGACACAGGCTATCCGGACAGGAGGTCAGTGTGGCACAGAGAGACTCTGTGGCATCACTGACCTCTGCTGAGGAAGATGTGGTAAGAGGAGGTAGACCTGAGGCGACCGCTGAGGAAAAGGGGTCGGGAGACGGGTTGCGGCGGAACAAAACCGGAGGTGGAGGAACAGGGGGCAGTTCTGGGAGGTGTACGGTGGAGCTAGAGGAAATAGTGGACAGAGAGGTGCAGGAGCGTAGCAGGATGAGGTCGAGTTCTTTACCGGCCTTGTGAGTCCGGCGGCTGCGAAGCCATTTGAGGTCAGGTGAGTATATCAGGGACAGGAAGTCCACAGAGCTCTGCTGGTCTAAATGGATGTTCAAATCACCTAGCATGAGCAGTGAACAACAGTGTTCGGGAACTGAAGACAACAGTGTGTGTAGCTCATCCACATCATCACCCGAACAGCACGGTACTTTACACTAGCCGCGGCCGGCGTAGCGTTGTTTTCCAGTTTGATCCAGGTCTGAGCGAGCGCCAGAAGCTTAGGGATAGCTGGTTAGCATAGGCAGGGATGAATCCAGCTTTGTTAGCCGCACACTGGCAGGTCCACAACGCAACCGAGGAGGAGGCACGCGTGGGTGCGGGTTGTTCTAATGACCAGAGGTTAGCCAGATGTCTTTGCCTTTTGGCATAGTGATGCGTTTTGTGTTTACCAGAGACGACAGGAACGATGTGGAAGCACGTGGCTCCAGAGCCGAGTACAGATAGATACCGCAGTTCGCCTTGGTGTTTTACCTTGGGGCATGAGCTCCTTCACGTTCTCCCGCTGCCCCAAAACTTGGCAGCAATAATGCACAATTAATGGGATTTGAAGTGGTAGGAGGGACATCATTGCACACGATGGATGTACAGATCACGCCCCCCCACATCAAAAAGAAGAGCTCCTTTGTTTTTTTGCATTTGGTTTACGACTGTCATTTAAAATGACAACACAGCACGGACTTGTAAACCGAGTTTACAGATTTACACATGGCTCTTATTTTCTCAGGTGACGGGGAACGTTGGGTCTGTAAATAAAACTACAGAGTTACGATCTGGTTGCTCAGTAAATCAAACTGACAATAATGTGTAGAAGCAGGTGTAAAGCTACAAACCGTTCTGAAAACTGGGCCTCAGCTGTGTGTGTTCCAATATAAAACCCACTCATGTTATTGTTCTGCTTCAATACCATTAAACCGTCTCGGGTCAGATCATCTCTCACGTCAACAGAGGATTTCATTCTGACGGAGCTGATATCCTGAGGGCTTCACTGATTGTATTAAGGACAGTCACTCATATTTCATTCAGCTCCCAAATCAAAGTTTGGATGATAATAATATGTATTGTTAACATTTGTTTCACACCCTGCGGCCTGATGGGTTTATGTGCTTGTCTAGTTGTCTGTTTTATTGGATCATTTTTTTAACCTTCAGGAGTTCGCACAGTAAAAACGTCTAAGTACAAAAATAATACGAAAATGAAAACAAGTTTAAAACCGATGCAAGAAAAGATAAGATTCAACTACTACGATCAAATTGATAACACACAACCTTCGGTAATATCCATAAGTGGATAAAAATGGCCACATATAAATAAAATCAAGGCACCAAATGAGCACAGACACGTGACAACTAATAATTATATCAATTCTACATCAAATTACATTAAGTACAAATCCAAACCTGCCATTTATCTACCAGAGTCCAGCTGAAAAAATAAAACATCTCACCTGGTTTCAACTGAGCGTCATGACAACCTGATACGCACATCAATAGCACTTAATAATAAGAATTGATAACACTAGTACGGTAGGAACAGTGTAGACCAGGCACCATGCTCTTGTTTCATAGGCTGAAATGTTTTGGATTTTTCAGATTTTCAAGAAACATTTTATAGTCTGATATTTTGTCTAAAAACTGCCAAAGCTATTTCAAAATGCTGAAAAACCAAAGAGCAGATGTTCCTGGAGGTCAGCAGTGTCAAAATCTGGCATTTGTGACTTCACTTCACTAAAAGGATAAAAAGTATTAACAACCAAAAGTACTTAAATATCAAAAAGGCAAAGAACTCGTTACGCAACAAAACGGCTCCTTTCATGTGGACCGTTGTTACCGATGCATTACAGCGCGTTCCTTAAAGTCCCGGATGTTTGTGTGAAGTCGAGGTGGAGATGACTTCAGCTACACGGTAGAAAACTGGATAGTTGAACCTGCAGCTCGTTTATCGTTCACTTGTGAAGCGGTGAAGCGGTGAAGCGGCCTGTCGCGTCGATGAGGCGCAGGAAAAAGCGCAGAGTCTCCCACCGCGAAGCAGAATCCCCTCGGCAGATCCGGACCTAGAGCTCTGGAAATCTGGGGTGTCCTCGTTTGGCAGTCACTTCAAATTTAGGAAAATTCACACTAATTTAGCGGCACATTTTTGCTTCCCGTGATCCTCAATCGTAATGTCTGACTTTATCATCTCCGGCAGGTTTCACATCCCTCGCGCTCGTCGTGCAGATACGGTCCTGTAGGGGGCAGCGGCGGTCTGGCGGACTCTGTGTCTACGGTGGAGACAACAAACAAGAGCTGCGTTCAGCTGCGTCGGGCTCCGAGGCCGAGGCGGGTCTTCGGTGTAAAGCCCGGTGGACGCCCGCCTCCGTCTTAGAGAGCTGCATCGCGGTGGAGCCGGACACGAGTCGGCGCCTCGTTCCACGTCCCGCAGTCGGACAGAGGCGGATGTGAACGCGTCCTCCAGCCCTCGCTCTCGCGTCAATACTTCCGTCTTCTCCGCCACCTGCTACACCTGTCACACCTGTCCCACCTGTCACTCGACAGAACAGAGGAGGAGAAGCGCAGGTTTGCTGACTGACCTTGGGACAACGTTATTCGTCCCCACGCAGTCCAGAGGAACGCGCAGCCTGTAGGGGCCGAGGGCCGAGGGCCGAGGACTGGAGAATCAGGGGGGACCGGTAACAAGCGGCCTACATTAATAAATACAGCAGGTACAACCATAATGGTCTGAAGAGACAACAACATCGGGGAGGTTCTTCACTCAGCTGATCTATCATCAGTGATTTCAGGTGTCATCATTAAACAGAAGAAAGGTGATCGGTCATTTCGGTTAAAGCTCCAAAGTTGTGTTTAACGCAGACGCATCAAATGAGACTTTCTTAATCCTTCTTTACAAATTGCTGTCAAACTGGTGAACGAGTTTAACGAAGCCTGATTGTTAAACCCCATTCTCGCCTTATTTTTGTGGTTGGCATCACGTACGCCACAATGCTAACAAATCCACCCTGCAAGGCCCTGCACGCCTGCACGGGGGTTTTCATTTGTCCAGTCCGATCAGACCTGGGATGGAACTGAAGCTGGTCGCAGCTGAACGGCCCCGAGAGTCGTCAGAAACAGCGCTGTGCATTTAGCAGTTTACCTGCAACAGATCATTACTCTAATTAACACACGACTGTATAACAAAGTTACAGATGGTTAGTCCCGTTATACTGTTCACAAAAAACAAAAGTTATATAAATGAATGAAAAACCAATCGAGCCATAAAAATCAACCTTACACGGTGGAGTGTGGAGGATGAATTCAGTCTCAGCCTGAGGAAAGAAGCTGCTCCAGAGTCTGCTGGTCATGGTGGTGTTTACTTTGTGTTATATATTTTATGAAGCCTCCTCCTTCCTTTCAACATCAAGAGTTTTCTGACTGGTACTTGCTTATGTAGGAACAAGACCAGGTCAAAACCTGGTACATGGCTGGACCGTCCTTCATCTGTCTGCTTCTCTCCTGCTCTCTGTCCTGACATATACAGTGTTTTAATGCCGCTGAATTCATAACAAAACTTTTCTCACCTACATGTTTGTCTGGTTCTGTTGTTGGATGGAACCAGTATGAAACAGTGACTGAAACGTGGCCCATTGAGACAACATGATAACCAGCAGTCGCTTCCGAGACATTTACAAGCTGCTGCTCTGCTCCGATAAAATCCTGGTTTTACAACATCGACGTCGTCTGACAGAATCACAGGACACATGAGTTAAAGACGACGGCCGAGCTGTGATTTCAGGTGTATTTACCTGTAAAATGGTCGGTCAGAGAGAAAGTTAGCAGCTCATTCACGTCCGTGTCAGCTGACGCACGCTCAGCTGAATGAGACTGAATGAGAAGTGTTGCCCGCGGAGGGAAAACCCGACCTCAGGGTCACGGTGCAACAACACTGGCGTAGCAGTGGTGCAGCCTCATCGCTCTGGCACTAAGTCCGTCACGGACATTCACATTTATAGATGTGAATGTTGAGTCTGATGGCAGTGGGCAAGAAGAGCGATTTCACTATTTAACAGTTACACGTCACATTCAGTCAAATTGGATACAACTAACACCTATAACAACTTCTGCAATTAATGTATAATCATAATAGATCCGTACATTCTTTAAATAATTCAACTTTTATAGTGAACGATTTGTTTGTTATTGTTCAATTTGCAAACCAGGACCTGGGAACTGAAAGAGTCTGTTTTAATTGAGAAAATCTTCTGAGTTCATCTGTTCCTGATGGTGTGTGAGCAGGTTCAGGACACAAGGTGGAGACACACTCCTGTTAGAGGACCGTGACAGAAACGCTCATTCACTGCACACACACACACACACACACTGTGTTCATGCAGTGCAGCTAATATTTACTACACAAACAGCAGAACCCTAAACCTGCAGAGGAGCTTGTGAGCTGTTCCATGTTTCATATTCAATATAGTGTTTGAGAAAATGTAACTCTCAGCTCCGTTTCTGTCTCAAACAACAAAGTAAAATCTCTGAGTTACAAAGGTCCTTCATTTTGTTCAGCTGCAAACAAAATCAGCAGTGTTCAGATATCATTAAAGACATGAAATTAACTTTTTAACGAATGTTAAATTTGCTGAGAGAGAAACTGGACAACTGCAGAACTCAGTGGAGGACGTACACCTACAAAGAAACCCCAATTCCAGCTTGAGGGTTAATTTGTTTGAACGAGTTTCTGCTGAGGCTCATTAAGAAGTCAGAGCCCGACGCCGAGCATTTTTACAACCTTTGAAATGATAATTCTGATTATTTCTCCCCCCCAACCCTGCAGAACATGAAGCACTGTTACTGAACGACACCCGAGAGCAAATGTGTCCCTGGAAAACCAATCAACAGAGCCCCCTCTCCCCTCTGCAGCCCAGCTTCATCAGACTCAACCGTCAGAGGCATTTACGAAAAATATCAATTCTAGCTTTAAACACATAAGGCAACGCTCCAGCTACACCTTCAATATCAGCCTTTCACTCTGTTGTCAGGAACTTCAACATTTTTTTCAGTTTTTTAAAGTGCGACATCATCTAAAGAGTCTCTGCACATTTAACGGAGTAAAATCTAAACATCAGACTCTACAACTGAGGCAACGAATGATCAAATCAGAAACCAGTTGAACCTGAAACTAGCCGTGAAATTCGGAGGGTTTCAGAGCACGGGGGGGAAAAGGGCCATAAGCCTGGATTCGAAAATCTGAACAGTGTCTGGATCCTGGGTTTATTCCAAAGAAGGGGTGTCGATGAATCAAAGGTCTACCTCGAAAACACTTTTCATTAAATCTTGGTTTAATAACCAGCTGCACTATACTGAGCAATAAAACTGAAGATGTTACGAGGAGCTGATCCATTTAAAGCCTTGGATTCTGAAATCAGGTCTTCACAGGTTCAAAATGTTGGACCTGATCTGAAATGGAGCCAAAGTAAAACACCCGACATAGCGTAAATGAATTCTCAGAAAAGAGAGATCCCTCCAAAGAGGATAACTAGACCTGATCCCAAATATAGCGGACCTGAACAGAGAGCAGGACCTGTCCACTAATGGCAGCCCGCTGTGTGCATGTGTGTGTGTGCTTGTACGGCCTTGCAGTGTGAGGACCAGTTGGAGTTCTACACCTCGGAAGCGGATTTGTGAGCCAAGAGATTTCGGCATGACTCTCTTCTTCTTTTCCTCAGCTGACCCTTGCGGGGCTCCGTACAAAACACCGCACATTCACAGTTTTAGCGCTTCGTGTGTCTGCGAGAGATGTAGGGGGTGGGAGGGGCGCTGTCACAGGAAGGCAGACTTGTGCGTCGTCTGCGTAGCGATGATAGTTCCTTTATTTTTTAAATATGTGAGCGAGCGGGAGCAAACACAGAGTACGCACACAACAGAAGTACTGATCCCTGTGGAACAGAGTTAGACGAGGAAGAAAAGATCCTGGAGCCAAATGCAGAAGGAAGCGGCGCGACGGCTGCGTCTCGGCGGGTAGAGCAGGTCGTCCGCTAACCACGCGGCTCACGTGGACACGTCACTGGGCCCCGAGTTGCTCCTGAAGGTCGGAGCAGCAGCTTGTTTGACGGCTCGCTGACATCAGTGTGTGACATGGGAGAAAATGTTAGTGCTTCCAGTAAAACATTCATGTAAATTCAGTCCCTTTGAAATGACTCTACATTAATACTGAGACACACCTGGTCTGGACGTGTTTGTTGCAGGTTCAGGCGACTGTGGACAGCTGCAACTTTCTGTCTCTCTCGTTGACCCATTTATTCTGCTTTTACACACACACACACACACACACACACACACACACACACACACACACACACACACACACACACACACACACACACACACGCACGCAGCAGGCTGCCATTAGTGGACAGGTCATGTGCTTTTCTGCTTCTCCATCGATCAGGGGAAAAAGAAGGCTCCTGTTCCACTATAAATACACTCAGTGCTTTCAGTGCCCTTGTGCCGTTCTCCTCCATCTTTACCTCCTCCTCCTCCTCATCTTTGTGTCCCTCTCTGCTTTCTCCAGTTATTTCTGTCTCAATCTATAAACTGTCCTCTCAGCCTGGTGTCAGGTTGCTGGACAGCCCAACAGGTCTCTCACACACACACACACACACAAACGAGGCAGTCATATGCTTCATATTTGTCACTGTCAGCTGCTTTTCTACCTGCTGCTGTGGACATTCAAAACGATCTGATCTATTTCAAGGTCGGCTATTGTCGTTATATAGCACAATGAAATGCAGCATGTAGGCAGCAGCTCAGGAGGTAGAGCGGGTCGTCGGCTTGCTGGTTCAGCCCCCGCCTCCTCTGGTCCACGTGTAGAAGTGTCCTCGGTCAAGACGCTGATCCCCAGACCCCATGGAGGCTCATTGTTATCAGCGTGTGTGTGTGTGAATAAGAGGCATGTTTCTATCCAGAACCTCCTCGCTGTGAGACGACAGTGCGAACCACTGCGCCACAGCAGCACAAACCACAGCCTCCACAATGATCACGAAGTCGAATCAACACCTCGGAACCAGTTCCAACACAAACCGGACCTCAGAACTTTCATGAAGGGGGATTTACTGCAGGACTGTTGGATCAGACTGACTTAGATTTAGCTAGGTGTCCCTAAGAAACCGACAACTTGTATATGCAAATATGTAAATACACGTTATGTGCGTGTGTGTGTACTGTACATAATTATACATACGTGTGTGTCCTCTCTCGTTACATTTCTCACCTCATATTTAATCCCCTCCTCATCACAGAGCCTGTGGTTATCTGTAGTAAACCGTGCGTACGCTGGTCTGAGGTCTGCGTGAGGGGACGCATTCTTCTTCTTCTCCCAGTGTAAGTGGGACATGTTGTGTGGACGTGTTGTGTGGCTTCGGTGCGTACAGTTTGTACAGCTGCTCCCTGGTGCTGGGGTGGCGAAGGGGGCAGTGCGCACTGCGTTGGAAGGTCGTTTTAGCGGCACTCCTCGGTCACCATGTAGCATGCTGGTGTTTAGCCTCTAGCAGGTTAGCTTAGCTCTAGTTTTGAACTTTTCTGAAAAAGGAAAACTGTCCCGCTAGAGTTTCGGTGCTCACCTTCGTTTGGTGTTCGCAGCAGTTTTCTTCGGCTTCTTCGCGGGTCTCAGCTGCCGCTTCGCCTCCGTCTGTTATCGTCTGCGTGATATATTTTTGTCAGAAAATTTTTTCTAACAAGCAAGCAACAAGTCCTGTAAGAACTTACATAGCTTGGCGAAAACCTCGCAGTGTCCCTCTTCTCTCTCTCTCTGTCAGTCAAAGAATGTTTATGGGCATGAACAGGAACATCGAGTCGCAGTTAAAATATAGTATTCAACAGAGCGTAACAAGAAAAACAGTAAACGAAATAGATCAAAGTCTGAAAGAGAAAACCTCAAAGCAGACCTGTTGGCTTAGGATAAATAATTTAATGCAGTTACACTATCAATATATGTGCACTCTCACTCACAAAGGAGAAATGGAAAGCAGTAAGTATGTCCATCCCCACCACCCTCTGCCCCCCCCATCCCCAAAACAAGGTCAATGGTAAATGGAAACAAGTAAAACAGTCGCTGTAATATTGCTCAGTGCAGCCTTGAAACCCCTTCGGCGGCGCCACTGAAGCTCTCTGTAAACCTGCTTCATAGACACTCTGTTCACTCAGATTCGTGCTTTAACCACTGTACGAGTACCGCCATCAGTTCACAGGGTGAGAAAAACAAGCACACAAACATCAGTGAAACTGAAAACAGACCATCGTCCATCAACATTTAGTCAAACAGCCCTTTAGATTCAGACCTTCCAACAAAACCATCATTAACTCTTCTCTGTTGCTTTTGAGTATTTGCTGTATCATTCATTTGTCAGTGTAATGTCAGATGAAACTCACTCTGCTGCGCCTCAGAGAGCCAAAGATTATTCGTACTATTACTTTTCTGGACACAACAGCTTGTACAGAACCGTGAAAGAAATTGCGGTTCGTTTCCAAAAGATAATAATTAAAACAGCCTGTGAAATGTTCCCAAAAAATGAAATTGATATATACTTCAAAGCTGCATATGGCTGTGTTAAAAAAGGAGATATTCGACGTTTCAAATACATTCACTCTAATTATACCCAGAAATAAAATGAAAAAGGAAAATAAAGTCCCATTTGAGTTCTCAGGATAATCAGGCCATAATTAAATGTTAGAGGGAGAAGCTGAAGCTGAAAAAATAAACTGGATAATGAAGTGACAATCATTTCAATAAGTCATTTTCTTGTTCAAATATTCTTATATACAGTAGGTTCTCATTTTCATTTTAAATTACACTTTTCTATTTTCCATTGAAGGATTTTAAATTTGACTTCCCGTTTGAAACTGCCGTTTCACGGTGGCAATTTATTATTTCAATGTCTGATTTCCCTTTTCACTTTCCTTTGCATTTTCTACATTTGATGGGTCTTCGACCTGCTTACGGTTGTCAAACCAACATAACAACAGCAATTTGAAACCTTCAAACTGGACAGCTACAGGAAAAGAAATGAATCCAAGTCATGATGTGAAAATCTGCCGCACAAATATTGGAAACCGACCCTTCACAGGGGTTAAATGATTTCAGGGTTAAACCTGTAAATGTTGAAATAAAGCTGAAATAAAGAAACACATTCCTAGAGATCACAATCAATTCAACGACAAAACAAGGGCCAGGTTTCACCAAGATCCTATATTAATTACACTTGATTTCTTTTAGCGTGAATTATCCCTTTAGTTGGTGGAAAATCACCTAATTCCACACCAATCCCGTATCTGACTGAAGTCATTCATGACAATGTAATGGAACAATACACGGTTAACTAGACAAAAGGCAGCTTCGCCCACGTTGCTACCCGTTGAAATAACCAGTTTTAGTTTGAGGTCTGGATAAGTGAAGCTGAGCCACATTTACACAACAGTACACGTTATTTTGTTGTAACAAACTCCAGCACCAGAGGTTGGAATGAGGTTTATCTGGACACGGTGGTTAGAGGAACAGTAGAGTCCCTGTCCTTTGAAACGCTCAGGTCAAAGATTCATTTACTTAAAGGAATAGTTCGACATTTTGGAGAATCCTCTTCTTCTCCTTCTTCTTCTCTGTTTCCCAAAAACATCAAACTATTCCTCTAAGGGGAAACCGAGTCCATCACATGTAAATCACACTTTTTTTTCTAGAAATCTAATCGACAGATGGAGTGACCTTTCTGTGAGTGGAGGGGTGTGTGACGCCGTGTGTATGCATGTGTGTGAATTCCTGTGCGTTAAGACTGCATTTGTCCTTTAGAAGAACACCCAAGTATTAAAAGTATTTAAAGTCTGTTTTCTAAGGTACAGTTACCATGGCTGTAGACCTACTCCCTGCACCAGTAATGGTAGAAATAGTGTGTATTTGTTTACAGTACGTTGGTGCCAAAGTATATGCATACCTGTAGGTAGGGTCATGGATGGATTATGAGAAGAAGGCCCCCGGACCCCTCCTACAAAGGAGCGAGACGCTCAGACTCAAAGAGACAACACGGCGTCTACGTTTGTAGTTGTTTGCATGTTTTGTGGTCTTTTTGAGTCTTTATGGTCGTTTTGTGTCTCTTGTGGTCGTCGTGTCCACAGAGAGTGGCGAGCAGTCGCTTCAAACCGAAGCTCCGGCCCAGAGGCCCTTTGACGTCAGAAAGAAAACCACAAAGAGACACAAAATAACTGTCCCCACTGACCCCGTCCTGTAATCCATCCATAGGTAGGGTGAGGTATGAGTTTTCCATTGTTCCCTGCCTGTCTTAGTGTTTCTCCACAGAGATAAAGGTGCACGCCTACCATCCTGTTCCTCTGTGAGGACTTGTGTGTGTGTGTGTGTGTGTGCGGCGTACCTGCACTGACAGGTAGAGTTGAATTGTTGTGCTAATATGACAGCTAGTTCTCATGCTCAAGGACGCTGCTGTCCTCCCATCGCGTTCTCTCTTTTTATTGGGGAGTTATGTGGCCGTGTGTGTGCGTGTGTGTGTGTGTGTGTGTGTGTGTGTGTGTGTGTGTGTGTGTGTGTGTGCGTGTGTGTGTGTGTGTCTGCTGTTGTACAGAGAACACGGAGTCCCCAGTGCCCTGTCATCTCTCTTCATCATGATGTTTGTGGGTTATACCTGTGTGTGTGTGTCCTGCACTTTCAGTGCCTAACAACACTGCAGGATAACCTCTATTAATAGCCGAAGTGTGTGTGTGTGTGTGTGTTTGCCCTGATGGGACTGTATCAGTGCTACAGCACATGTTGCAAACTCAGACTGGAATCTAAAACTATAAAGTAAACTTAGTGCACGGGGGGGAAAGTGTAAATTTCAGATGTACAACATTGTCAGCTCACAGCAAAAAGGTCCTAGATTCAAACCCAACCTGGCAAACTGAGGTCTACAGTACGTTCTATGTGGAGTTTAATGTTTGCTCCGTGTCTACATGGGTGACATGCGGGATAACATACTGTATCTACAGATTTATAAAAAGCGACTAAAGGGAAAATGTTTCCAGTGTGTGGTTCCAGCAGGTCCATTACTTCTAACTAAAGCCCCTTTCAGACATACGTACACGTCTTTTTGTAAATGCGATGACAGTCAATTAAAGATGCTATACGTAAATGTTGGCTATGGCTACGCAGCCAACGTCAGCGTTAGCAGCTGTTTACTCACCAGTCTGGAAGAAACGTTGCGAGTTCAGCACCAAGCTTCTTTCCTTTACTCTCCCAGAGCTGCCTCCCGCGGTGGAAACCAGCGCCAGTGTTGACTCGTTTTGCTTCCATTTCTACCACTTCTTTCCTCCTACTGAAGTTAGCATCAGTCTGTCCTCAGTCCACCAAGAGAGGATGAAGCAGTAGCTCTGCTCAGAGGACGTATTCTAACCTCTTGTCTCGGAGACACGACGCACATGTGTGTGGCTTTTAGTTGTGATCGACAGTTTTATATACGTTTTCGGAATATTTACGTAAAAGCCTCCAATGTCCGAATGAAAAAGGGCCTTCACGGTAGCAGACAGACGAGGCAGGAAGAATGCCATGTCTGAAAAGGGCTTGTGTTCATTCATTGTTTCAGCTCGGGACCCTCCCTCTTATACTTTCCAAACTCAGTAATGTGTCACCTGACTGCAGCCCACACTTACATTTGCTACACGCTATACGTGACTATAGTGTAACACACATTCACAGCCGCACATACTCGTTGATTCATGCTTAGGAACCAGGATGTGAGCAGTTCTGTCCACTTTCTGTCAACTCAAATTACACCAGTTCAATCTCGGCCAATGTATCATTCAGTTCGTCCTTTCTTAAGTTAGAAAGAGGAAGTTCTGTGGATTACAGTGACTTGTTGAGAGTGAATCTGTACATTTCCAAAAATGGCTGCACATACTTGTACATACATACAGTACAGTACAGACCTCTGTGAGAAATCTTTGGGTTCACTGATATGTGGTCTGAAGTTTGAGTATGAAGGGCTTCACATCTTTACAGCTTACGTATATGTCACGTGTGTGTGTGTGTGTGTGTGTGTGTGTGTGTGTGTGTGTGTGTGTGTGTGTGTGTGTGTGTGTGTGTGTGTGCGCGTGTGTGTGTCAGGTCAGGTGTGCGTGTTAGGAGTTGGCGGGCTTGCTGTAGTCTTCGACCCCGGTGATTGTGGCTTTGCAGAAGAAACAGTCCTTGTTGTTCATCAGATGCTGGTTGATACAGGCTCTGTGCAGAGAGAACAGAGAAGGAAACGTCTGATTAATAATGTACGAGTGTACAAAGCTAATTCTGCTAATTCTGTAGAGTTTCTTGTATCCACCTTATTCCTAGCGCCATGACACCTTCCCTACCCAGGACTCTGAGTAAATGAATGATTTGGGGACACAGCCTGCTGGTTAGCTTAGCTTAGCGCACAGACTGGAAAGGGGGAAGCAGCTAGCCTCCACCTACCAGCTCCCCTTAGTTCGCTGATTTAACATGTCAGATGTGGTTTTTTTAATCTGTAAAACAGCAATTTGTCGTTTTTACTCTTCAGTTTTTGTAAGGATTAATTAGTGTCTTTAGAAGTGTACATTGGTGGATTGTTTTCCATGTGCACATTTTGTTGATGAGTACAAACAAAAACAATCTCGTCAGGTGAGCGCCATTCAATCCGATGGCGAGGGAGACCGCTGCACGTGGGGTCTCCCACCTACGGAAGAACTTTACACAATTCCTGGGAGATGCTCGGGGACATGGAATCTGAGTGGTGCATGTTCTGAGACTATTGCGGATGCGGTTGTTAGGGTTTGTGGTCGGAAGCTCGTAGGTGCCTGTCGTGGCGTAACCCAAGAACCCGCTAGTGGACATCGGTGGTGAGGGAAGCGGTCAAGCTGAAGGCCTTTTCAAGCCTCGCTGGCCAGGGGCCTTCTAAAGTAGCAGACAGGTACCGGCAGTCCAAAAGGGCTGCGGCTGCGCGGTCCTGGATACAAAAACCCGGGAGAGGGAGGAGTTCGGGGAGGTGGGATGGCGCCAGGAGAGGATGAGGTTCGCCCTGAGATGCTGAAGGCTCTGGACATTTTTGGGCTGTCTTGGCTGTCACACCTCTTCCATGTCACAAGGAGATCGGGGACAGTGCCTGTCTGTCTGCCATTCCACGACTCTACCCATACATGACCCCCAATAACTGCATTGGTTTATGCACATTTTACCACCTACAGTGCTACGGTAAAGGTTCTAAGAGCTCTAAATGCAATTAAGAGAACATTTTATTACTTCCAAACACCAATTAAAAGCTGTCTTAAAATATTAGATAGTGGGCTATTTGGTAGTGAGGTGTGGGGTCCACTCAGTCACCATGGCTGTTCCTGTTGGATAAACACCCAACAAACTCTACATGCAGAATTCTGCAGACACATTTTATATGTATAAAAGAAAAAAAAAAAAAAAAATGCCTGTGATAGCAGAATTAGGCAGATACCCACTGATAATTAACATTCAAAAGAGAGCACATTTTTTAAGCACCTTAAATTCAGCTCCACATCTGTGTCAACTGGCATGTGGTCAGTTGAATGAGACGCATAGAGAGGTGTTGTCTGCGGAGGGAAAGCCCGACCTGCCACTTGCGGGGAAACACTGGCGACTCTCTTCTACAGAAAGTAGCTGAGGTTTGTCCAGAAGGTCTCTGGATTTGTCTCTAGGTGCTTTCGTGAAGAAAAGTCGGTAAATCTAGCAACAAAGGCGCTACGTTGGCAACACTGCCTGTAAACACCCCTGACGACGTAATAGAAACCGTTTGCGTCAATTCCTTTTGAAAGAGCAACGGCCAATGGGGAAAGTCCAACACTTAACCGAGTGACCAATGGTGTAACTTCATCACTCAGACACTCGCTCAGTCAATCCGTCAGTGACATTTGCGTTTTATGGGGCTGGCCCCGCTGTTGCAGTGCAGCCAAAAGAAATGAAGGAGGAAAAGAAAGTCAGACGTGGATACAGAGGGATTAAAAGTACAGGAAAGAGGGGAGAGATTCGTGGGTAGAACGGAGCCTGAGTTTGGTCTTGCAAGTGTTTGAATCAGCCCAGCTGAGCATGGTTCCTCTCCCGTGACAGCGCTCTCAATCAGCACCAGAATAATCCATACCACCGCTGAATTGCGGTGCCAGCTAAGCTAAATCAAGCGGAGCTCCAGCACAACATGAAATATGTATTGAGATATGAATTGGACCACGGTCTGTTGCCCACAGAGATGCAATCAGCAGTTACCAAACAGCTGACTCACACCATAACACACATCACACACCTATATGTCTGTGTCCATAAAGTATTTATATTTCATAGTTTATATTTTATTATGTGCAAATATAATCTGAGATGTTATATGCATGTTTTTTATGTAAACGTGTGTGTTGATGTGTTGTTTGCGCCTTTCCCTGTTTCAAGGACTGAATTTAATGAACAAACAGAAAACTGGAGGACCCCAGAAGTCGTCCATGTGTGTGTGTGAGCCAGCTGTTTGGATGGATGAGGCCTTCAGGTGAACGAAACGCTGTCAATTCCTCGTCTAAAGCAGCAGCATCCGGTCAGTCAGTCTGCGTTGTGTATGTCTCATTAAAACCGCTGCAGAGAACAGACTCAGATTTTATAATAAAGTTGCTTTTTTAAATTTTCTTACTTTCTAAGCGTTTTTTTTTTCTGTACCATTTGCTTTAGCACAAGTACTAATGATGTTTACAGTGTAGGGAAGTCAATAATTAGTCAATTAAGAGTTCATTACTGTTATTGATTGAATCGATCGAGTGAGCTCAATGAGCCGGAACTGTATGCGGCCTGAAAGGAAAACCTGCAGTCGATCCTCTGGGTGAAAAAACATAATTCCAGCTCATTTTTTACTTCATTTATTTACATCTATATTCTTTTTAATATTGTCCTAAAAAAATGCTGGAATTGAAACATCAGTCAAAAGCAGGATGGTGAAGATACCTGATAGTCTCTGATGCATAATGGCGTATTTGCATCTTCACCAACAGGAGACTACAAGTAATTTGTAGTAGGGTGAGAGTCTTGACCATACAGAGTCTTACACAGCCTTCCTATTTTTGTCGTCCTACCATTGTAATGGAAAGTACAATAAGCAATTTTACTATAATTTGTTATTTGCTTGATTAAGGTCGATTGTGTACCGTATGATTTTTTTTACTTTTACATTTTTTCACGACATAAGAAAAGTAGATTATAATGGAAGTGCTGATCTGTCCAGTATATTCAGTCTCATCTAATTTATGTCGCGAGCGGAGCTGGACGTTGTGCAGTGTTATTTGCTATATTTAATATTTTAAACTCATCTGCTCATTTGCTGAATAGTGATCAAAAGGACTCGTAGCATAGCAATTTTAAGCGAATGCATTATTTAGTCATTATAATCTAACTTCATCTTTTAACATTATTTATGGACTGTTGATTTTTAACACGATCTCTGCTGGATTAAGAAAATTCTGCATCTGTAGCACAGTGTTGAAAGGTGAAATCGGACCCTGCGGGCTCAGCGGGATGCTCACAAGCACTTTGTCCATCTCACGGTTTGAACATCTGAGAAGCATACTGAGCAAGGACAATGACCTTCAACAGCACAACCGTTTGTGAACCCCCCCGTGACAGGAAGCCACTCTGCAGGAGTGTCCTTGGACAAAGCACTGGTCCCCCCCCCCGACACAAATGAGGCATTTCTAACGCTGCCCCTGACCTTTGACCTGCCCGTGGAGGAGCTGAGGGAAAAGAGGGATTCCCTAGTGGGATGAATAATTCATTGGCTGGTTTAAAACAACAAGAGGAACAACACCAACAGCACTAATAATAATAATAGAGAATAATTGAACTCTAAAGAAAACCTGAGTGGAAACTGAATAAACGGACACGGGAGCGTGTCGATGTGTTTGTGGCTCAATAAACACACACATCTCAGCGTCTCAGAGTCAGAGATCAGTCGAAAAACTCTCAGCGTCATCAATTTTCGTCACCTGCTTAGTCGTCATGAGGAATATCTCAACTACCAGTACAATCTGATGTCCCATCCTGATTTATCATTTATATATATTTCTAATTATTAGAGATGTGTTTGCGGTGTTACGGTCAATTTCCCAACACTGGGTGACACAGACTTTCGTGTACAACGCTACACATCACATGCAAAACACTGAAACACTATTATGGACTATAAACTGTGGCTGGAGTGGATCATTTGGCGCAGCTGAGTCAAATTACCTGCCATCCTAAATCTACCTTTCTTTTTTATGACCTGCACCTGACTTGCTGGTCTTTACTTACGCCACCGCGTGTGGTCTGTAAGCGACTCTAATTGATTTGGGCATCATATTTTTGCATATGTAACTTTTGTAACTGCTTATCCTCATTATTTGCCTACACACATATAAATCTTGCTATTTGTTCTTTTTGATTTCTCCCTTTCTCGCGCTCCAAACCACCCCCGCTGCAGTAATGTGATTACTTTTTTCGGTAATGAGCCGCGTAAGGATTACAATTTGAAATGAAGTCATTCCATTAATTACATTACAGTCAGTAATCCCAGTGACGCATTTTGGAGTGGTCATATTTGCCCTCGCCAGGAGTTTGATGGAGGGTTGATCGAGTGACTGGTCCCCAACATGTTCGCTTGGTGCAGGGTTGGGGGCTGTGGGGAGGAAAATGACGCGTCTTATTTACGTCTGTTAACTAGTTTTTCATCGATAACTCTCGGTCCCACTCTGAGGTAGCAGTGCTTTTAGTCCTAGCCTGACTCTCAGAGCCATTTTTAAGGGTGGGGGAGATACTTGGCCCCGAGAGGTGGTCCACATAAACACTCTTCTTCGTCCAGATGAGCGTAGAGGGGCAGATGTTGCCTTCGGACGGAGAATAAACTCACTATAACCAAGTTCTTTGCTAATGATTTCCTTCACTGAAAACGTCCTCAACACTAGTGACGATTCGGTCCCTGCATTAAAAATCATATACTTTGATCATATTTGAAAATAATACTTTGGCACAGCCAGACGTTGTGCTACTAGAAGATGAAAGATTTGGAGCAGCAACAGAAACCAGAAGCTGGACTGACTTCAGCAACATTTTCCTCGTGTTCTCCAGGATTTCTGTTGCTGAACGAGGAAGCGGGAGAACTAGTGTGGAAGGACTAGTGTGTGTGTGTGTGTGTGTGTGTGTGTGTGTGTGTGTGTGTGTGTGGACTCACTTGCAGGACTTGTGGGAGCAGGGCTTGAAGATGGCAGAGATGGAGTGAGCGTAGCAGATGGGGCAGAGGTCTTCTTCACTCGTTGGCTGCGAGACAGAAAAGAAGACAGGTGATTTTAAACTCTGCAGTTTGTCACGATCCATCTGTGTCGCCTCTGAGGTCTTTATCCTTCTCTTTGTGAAGCAGTTGCAAGGTTCTTTTCCTCTTTGTCTCCGAGAGTCTGACGCTCAGATTGCCACCACTCTCATGTCCGTACAGCAAACGTGAAGCTAAGGCCAGCAGCTGGTTAGCTTAGCTTAGCGTAAAGACTGGGAACAGGGGGAAACAGCTAGCCTGGCGTTCACCGACCGGTTAATTTGAAGGGTCACCGATTTACATCGTATATCTTGTTTGTTTAGTTACTAAAAACATTCTGAGTTTTAAGGAGATTAAGTGCCAGAGCATTTTTTATCTGCTCCCAACGACGGCTCTGTGTGGTACGCACACAAAACCTCGGTGTAGTAAATACCACAGACCAATAAACACGTGTTTCACATCTTGTTGTGGCTGAATCCAAATAGAAAATGTTGTGTGTGTGTTACCACTGGACAGTTGCTAAAGTTGATCACAGCATCTCCAGCAGCGGCTGCCGTTTGAGTGTGAGCTGACAGAGACTCTGCATCATATCTAATGCCTAATAAACCACCTGCGCGCCCTCGCTGTCCACGTAGCGATTCTGTGCGTCATTTACAGTACGTGGTCAAAATGTTTCCCGTTATAAAAGTAATGGACCCAGATCTCTACCAGTTCACTGTCTCAGTGATTTCCTGGTGCAGACTAAATAAATGAAGCGCAACCGCTAACGACCAACTCCAATTATACGTAACACAACAGAGGTAACACATCAGGCTGTTTACATGGTGTGACCCCGACACACACACGGGGCTAACCGTACGGGAACGCGTGGAGGACACTGTCCTGCTGACAGTTTGTGAAGGACAGAAAACCACATGTCGTTTTTACCTTACTGTGCAGACGGGAGAGCGGTATCAGTCTGAACATCTGACTCTCAGGGAGAAAGAGAAGAGGAGGAGGGAACTAAATGTTGAACTGCTCCTTTAACCGTCTCAGTCCTGACCTTTTCAGACATCGGTCACGTGTTATTTTAAATATCTCCACCCTACGTAAACTTGGAGTCACGCCACAACTGACTTTCCCGTTAGCATCTGTAGCCCCAGTGCATCTTGGGACATGTGCGCTTACACCTCAGGGGCTGAGGGAAACACTTCGCCTGGGGATGTCGACGTCGCCATGGCACCCGCTCTTCACGCTCGCTGCCTCTTTCCCGGTGGCCGTCCGTTCGCTGGACGTTTTCACGTCACAACCTCTCTTCCCTCTCTCCTCCCGGCTGCACTCATCCAGTCGTCCCTTCATTCCCCCACCGTTCCCCCACCTGACGTCTCCTCTCATCATGTTTCTGTCCCTCTGACCGTTTCGCCTCCAGTTCGGATACTTTTCCGCTCCTCACTCTTTAACTACACGCTTCACACTGGCTTAACTTGCTCCCTTCACACGTGCATAGACAGGAACTGTGAACCATGTGCATGGCCGAAATAATTCAATGCACAACACAACTCACCTGTCATAAAGGGAATAGTCAATATACAAAACATGAAATGTGTTGTTGGACACTAATGAAGTACCGTTTATATCAGCCACTGTATGACATCCACTGCATCCAAAGCACGTTCTCCCTGCCCGACATTTACGAGGCATCGGCAGTCTTTAAAAGACTCGGCGGTATCACGAGTCCCGCCGACGGTGCGACAAACATCGCTGCTAATTAATGAAGGTAACAGCCAAGAGCAGCAGTCGACACGAGGCAGGTAACGCGAGCCTTAGCAGCTTCTTTGAAGACAGACTCAGACGCAAATAAAGCGCATCATTAAAGATCAATTTGAAGTCATTAGCCAATAAATACGGGCATTTATACACTTTCACAGTGAATTTCAGGCTTCGGAGACACGAGCTGCTGTTGGTAAAAACAAACCCAGAGAAGGAAAAGCCACAGTGAGGTGCTCCACTCGTGGAGGCTGTCTCCAGCCGCCGCGATGGAGCTGGATCCTGTGGACGCTGACTCTTCAGAGGCTTAAGTTCCTCGACATGTCGATAATTTATCATTTCTTCCTTATGGTTCGCCAATCGGTGCACTTCGGTTACTGATCCAACCCAACAGGTTCTGTTTCCTCAGGTTTATTCACCAGTTAACACACTCCACATCAGTGGGGGGGGGGGCTTCATATTCCAAAGGTCAAAGAATTAAAAAAAAAAAAGTTTAAAAAGAAGGTAAAAAGATTAAAAAGCAGTGTGTGTGTGTGTGTGTGTGTGTGTGTGTGTGTGTGTGTGTGTGTGTGTGTGTGTATATATATATCCCCCCCAAACCAAAAACTTCACTATCCAATGAATTACAGATTTAAAAGTAGATAGTGGCAGAATAATACAGGTTTTGCCATGAAATGCTTGTTTGATACCTGACTGCAGAAAGACCAAACTGGAGGCAATATTTATCTCACCAGATTTCAGATTTACCATAAAGCACCTGAATTGGCGCTAAAAGCTTCAATATTAGGCCAAAGTCTCAATAAATTATAACCTCACGTTAATTAGGAGTTCATCTTTCATTCTAGGGCTGCACCTAACAACTATTTTCATGTTCAAATCATCTGAAAATTATTTTTACTAGATGCATTTTTCATTTTTAATCACTTCTTTTGAGTAATAAACATGATCTCCACCCCAAGGTGGCGCTGAAACTCTGTTTGGTATGGTTGAAAAGTGCTATCCCAGGGGGATTCCTCTCTTTTCTGCTGATAGCTCTCTCGTGTTCATTCTCTCTTTGTTTCAATCTTCTGTAGATTTAATGTAAACAGATTAAATTGCAATTTACACTCAATAACCCTCTCATCTCAAATAATCTCTAATTTAGAAAAGTATTCAGCCACTTTGAGGAAAAGACCTATGACAGCCCGCTGTTTGCCAGACAGCATTTGAAGGACTCTGAGAGCACGAGGAGAAAGGTTATCTGGCCTGAGGAGAGAAGAATTTTAATCTCTGGACAGAACTCCAAACGCTGTGTCTGGTGAAGACCAGGTTCTGCTCAGCACATGGTGGTGGCAGCATCACGCTCGTGTGATGAAGAGTCAAAAATGTGCTCATGTGCTCGTGTCTCCAATAAATTTGCAAGAAACTCTAAAAACGTGTTTTCCCTTTGTCATCGTGGATTATGGAGGGTAGATTAACGGACAAGAATATCAGCTTTATCCATTCACAATGAAATCTACAAAACAAAAGACTTTCTGAAGCCGCTGTGCTTGACATCACAATCCTCTTCTTCTTCCACAAATTCCTGTACTTCCTCCTCACATCCCACACTTTTACTTTTCCTCCTTTGACTCCAACACTCTTTCTGTCCTCCTGTCCCTCCTCTCTGTCGTACCCACACAATATCCTGCCTTCAACCTATCAACACCTGGATCTGCCACGTCTCCCTTTCCTCCACCTCATTTTCTCCTTCAGCTCCTCCATATAAAGCACGGCCTCTCCTTTCTGCTCCTCTGCCACTTTTCACCACCCACAGTACACTGGCTGTCAAGCTGCTGCTGAGCTGTAACTTTACGCATGAAAGGAAAAAAGATGTGCGACCAAAAAAGTCCTGTCATTTCCCTTTGATGGAGAAAAATGATTGCAAATTGTTGAAAGTGAATTTTTACGGTAAAGGAACGTCTCCATTGTTTGGTAGAAGGTTGTAATTAAAAACCTTGGAGGTCAGTTTAAAATAAAAAGAGCGGATTCTTGCTTTTGCCCAGGAATCCAAAGAATAATTCTTCAACTGTTTTCTGTGTGGGGCCATTAAAGGGTTAAGTTCCTTCCTGAAAGTTCCAGATTTGAAACCATGAACATTTTCTGGTGACAGATGGATTCTTGAAATAAGTTGTATGATTTTTAGTACAGGATTGAAATGAATGTTTTGCAATGTGTCTTCTAGGTCCTTCCCTCCCTCACTGTCTTCTTTCTTCACATCTTAGCCCACATTAAACTGGTTACATTTTTTTCCTCTCAGTTTCAGCCTCCGTCCACACTAAAATTATTATTATTATTATTTTTAAAACTGCGTAACTGTGTAACTGTCAAAGCGTTTCAGTGTCTCGTTGTGTAAACGTTAAAGCGTCTCAGTGTGTAAACGTTAAAGGGTCTCAGTGTCTCGGTGTGTAAATGTTAAAGCGTCTCAGTGTCTCAGTGTGTAAACGTTAAAGTGTCTCTGTGTGTAAACGTTAAAGCGTCTCAGTGTCTCGGTGTGTAAATGTTAAAGCGTCTCAGTGTCTCAGTGTGTAAACGTTAAAGCGTCTCAGTATGTAGATGTTAAAGCGTCTCAGTGTCTCGGCGTGTAAACGTTAAAGCGTCTCAGTGTCTCGGCGTGTAAACGTTAAATCGTCTCAATGTCTCGGTGTGTAAACGTTAAAGCGTCTCAGTGTCTCAGTGTGTAAACGTTAAAGCGTCTCAGTGTCTCAGTGTGTAAACTTTAAAGCATCTCAGTGTGTAAACGTTAAAGCGTCTCTGTGTAAACGTTAAAGCGTCTCAGAGTCTCAGTGTGTAGACGTTAAAGCGTCTCTGTGTGTTAACGTTAAAGCGTCTCTGTGTGTTAACGTTAAAGCGTCTCAGAGTCTCAGTGTGTAGACGTTAAAGCGTCTCAGAGTCTCAGTGTGTAGACGTTAAAGCGTCTCTGTGTGGGGATGTTAAAGTGCAGATCGGTGTTTCAGGTGTTCGGGGAAAACTGAGACTCTACTAAACGAAGCTGTAGCTGCTCAGTGAATCTGAACACACAACTGAGCTGCTGTCGGGAACCCGCACCTTTAAATAAATAAAATCCAGATGTTATCAGCTGTCTCGCCGTCTCGCTCCTCGCCAGATGTCGCTGTGATGCAGTTTTGCTTCTTGCTACTGAGAAGAGTTTGTCCAGGTGTCCAGGTGTCTCACCTGGACAGAGCTCTCTGCTAAAGCCACCTGGAGACGCTGTCAGTGTGGACCCACGCTGGTTTCACATGGAAAGGACCTTTTGAAATGCGGACAGCTCACTGCAGACATCTCTACATATATTCTCCTGCTTCATCAGGAGTGCATTGTCTTCCTGTCATGTCTTTAGCTGCACCCTCCGCTCCTCCGCCTTTGACCCTCTTCTCTCATTTCTTTTCTGTTTCCTCCTCTCTCCTCATTTTCGTTAATCCCCTGCATTCAAAAAAAATCAATGTTCTTTCCCTCTCTCCGCTTACCTTGTTATTTTCCACCCTCTTCTCCTCTGTTGATTGTTCATTTAGGTCTCTGAACGGCCGAACCTTTGACACCGTGTTCACTAAAGTCAATCTTTCTTCCTGTGCCTTTCGTTTTTCCTTCAGCTGCCTCATTTCACATCGACACTTGGTGTTTTCAGCCGTCACCTCGAACCAGAACATCTTTCTGCGTGAGCAGCTCGTCATTCGTCGTCCTGCAGCGGTTTGACTGGAGACTACTGATGAAGAAATTATCTGCTGTCGGAGTCGATGCCGTCTTTGTTTTCCACAATCAACTCCTATCTGAAAAACTAACCTGTGACTTTGCCTCCTTCTCATTCCCTCTTTTCTCCCGTGACTCTGACAATTTGTGTTTACCAACAACATGGCTGACAGCAAAAAGTGTGGATGAAATAGTATTTTTTTCTAGTTCGTGCCCTGCACAAAGTGGCAGGGAGATGAAAAATAGTTTCTGACGACAAGAATCGACTGTGTGCACTGGACACTAAGTCATCTAATTTTTTTCAAATGCCGTTTCCATGTGAAACCAGTGTGTGTCCACACTGGCAGCGTCTCCAGGTGGCTTTAGCAGAGAGCTCTGTCCACAGTGAGACACCTGGACGACGTGAAAACAGGTAAATCTCTTCTTCTCAGTAACAAGCAACAAAAACTGCATCAGCCAGCTGATAACATCTGGATTTCATGGTCGTGACGTCGTCTGACAAAATCCACATAAATCCAGTTTAATGGCAGCAGCTGTACGGTGTGTGTGTCTGTACTGACATTAAACATGAGCGGTCACAGAGAAAGTCAGAGGTGACAGAACGTCGAAGCCACGCAGCCTCGACGCTCGCTGAGCAGCTCACATCTTTACTTTAGAGCAGAGAGAAAAAGAGTCCTGGTCAAGTGAAACAACGCTAAAGAAGCAGGTGAACGGCAAACTTGCATCCACAGGCGACAAACGCGAAGACCGGGGGTGCTCCTGGATGAAGGACTGACGTGGTTCGGTTTCTGCCGACATGTTGACTTTGCTTCACAAATTTACTGTTGACCGGCGGAACCTCTTGTGTTAACAAGTCATTGCGTTTGACCAGCCACTGCTCATGCAATCCAGCTGGATTACTCTTCAAGCTTTGTAACAAGACAACGCTGTGAGAATTTAGCAGAGTAGAAACGATTAGAGGATAAATTGAGAATGAATCTGCCATAATCAAATCGTTTTGTTAATTCTTAAGTCAAAGTGCCAAAACTTCTCCGATGTGAAGATCTGCTGGTTTTCTGTGACGGGACATTGAATATCGTTGTGTTTTGAACTGTCGATCAGAGACTACAACGATCTGAAGATGTCATCCTGAGCTCTGGGAAACGGAGTCATTTTCACTTCTCTCCGACGTTTTACAGACCAAACAACCGGGAGGATAATCGACGGTTGAGTGCTGCAGCTCTACTGAAAAGTGTGACTTCTCTAACGTTGCTCTGAGTCTTTTACGCTCCATTAATATAGAATTTAAAGTTGAGGCTAAACAGACAATATGGCCCCATGACACCTGTGTATTTGACGCATGGTCGGCTTCACGTCCCTGATGTTTTTCTCCTCCACCTGCTGCTGCTGCTGCTGCCTACTCCTTCCCTTCTCCTCCACCGGTTCTTTAATTCTCCAACCCTTCATCTGTGATTCTTTCTGCCGTGTTTGGAAGCGCTGCCCCTGCATTTCACCTCAGTTCCTCCCACCTCCTTCTCCTAAGATTCTGCTGCTGTCTGATCCTGCCCACCTCCTCCAGACTCCATCGTCAGCCGGCAGCACTGAGGCCAACAAGCAGTACATGCTAACGATCCCACCGACACTTAAACCCCAGGCTCTGTTTCTGAAGCCAATTACGGGAGCATTCATTCGGTCTGATGGATGAATATTCATTTTAAGAGGTTGTGTAAAGGATGTGAGCACTTTTGCCAAGGAATCTGTCCAAAAGATCCTCTAGAACATTTTACATGTTAAAACATCTGATCATATACATCTGCATAAGGTCTGCGCATCTGGATTTGAGGACGCTTTTATAATGTGACTCCACCGTTGGATCATGAATCTGCGGTCGTGTCTGGCACATTTAAGCAGGTTTCCCATCTGTCTTTGGCTGCTTCTGTATGTCCTGTTCCTGTCAGAACAACAACCCGCTACACACACAACTGTGGCGTCATTTACCTCCTGTAACCGAGCTCTACTGACACCGAGCGACGCTGTTTCGGGCCAGTGACGTGTTTTCACTTATTCTTAAATCGCTCTCTTAGAAAATAAGTTGTTGTGGGAGAAACCAAACTTTCTGCCTCTATTTTCTCTTCATGTGCGATCCTGGTTGAAGTTAAATTTAACCAGCATCACAGATAAATCTCATTATTATCACTTATTATCCCTTAAATGTGACTTTAAAAAGTCAAAGCTTTGACTTAATTTCTCCTCACTTTTTCATTCTCTGACCATTTTGTAGAGCTGACAACGTTTCCTAAGCAATACATCGCACACATGCACCGATCACTGACCTACCTGACTATCATTTTATCTGTATTTTTACCTTCCGTTCAGAAGAAATTTAATCGAGAACTTTAACCATGAGTCTGACTGGTCATGACTACTGTAACAAATCGGGGGCTTGTCCTCTGGTAAATTTAACCTTTTATCAAAGTGAGTCAAATTGGCTCGTTGTGGGATCGTCTGTTGGCCTGCGTTCGTGTCTGGTGTCCACGTGTTCACGACACTGAAAAAAAGTCTTGCTCCTCTGACGGTAGTTTGCGACAGGCCGAGTAAATGTCCCCTCGGTCATGTTAAAAAACTAAACTCTCTGACTCCATCTGTCCTCTCCTGTCCACGTTTCTGTCACATCAGTTTGTCCTTCCTCTGTCAGCGTCTTCAGGGAACGATCGGATTTCTGTCCAAACGCAGGAGACAGAAACTTTAAACTGCCGTCTCCCTGCCTCCGTCCTGCCCTCCTCCTTGTCCTATTTGTGTCCTTGGAATGATCAAACCTCCTCCGCAGAGAGATCTGAGATATTCGGTCCGAGGTCGTCTGAAGCTTTGGGCGCCTCGTTAACCTTTGAACTGGGTTTTCTCAGCGGTTTCTTCGGACAACACACTGAACTCGCGGACCGGAAGCAACGTCTGTCGATACAAGAGCATGTATCGCGCTCCTAGCGCTGTGTGTGTGCGCGTGCGCTACCCCTGTGGTCAATGCTGAGTCACGGCCGGATGATCGACATTCGTAGGGAAAAGGAGAGTCTGAAGGTGATGATAGACCGAGAAAAATGAAAAGATGTAGACACCTGGGAGGAGGAATGGACGACGGACTCTGGAGAAACACGATACAGACTCAGGGCTGCACAATTCATCGAAAAGGTAACAGACCATCACTGACCAGTCACTGACCGACCTCGTTTTAGTCACGTCCATAGGTTCAATAAATTCAGTCTTCCATGCGGCCGCGGCCTTGAAAGCATCACAGCAGAACTTGCTCTATGACGGTTGCTGCGTGGGCTCATTTCATAAATGAAGTTGGCACGGTTCAACCTGCAGTTGTGATCCGTGTCATTAACCGCACGTGTCCGGTCGGACGGTTTAAACGACACAGGAGTTGGAGAATTGACCCCGGGGTGTCGTGCCAGTCACGTGGGCTGAGCCCTCAGAGCGGCAGGGGTGCACCAGCACAATTTAGCGGAGTTTTTAACGAGACCAAAGATGAAACTGTCGCAGTTTGATCTGATTTAGGTGAAGTGCTGCTGAATAGCACCAGATTCTGGCTGTTTGATAAGCGTCTGGAAAGATACCGAGAGGAAAGGAAAGTCTCTGCTGCTCAACTTTAAACACTGGTCGAAGAGAAGCTGCTTTTGGTATCGTAGGCTGCAAGAGGAAGGTTGTAAAAAAAATCTCATTTTATTCTATTCTAGTTTTCCTTTTTATTGTGTTTAAGTGTTATTTGAATGCATTTCTTTGCTTGATGTGAAGCACTTTGAATGGCCTGTGTTTCAAAGGTACCGTGCATTTGAAACTTGCCCTGCCCTATAGATACGGTAGAAACACCGACAGTGAAAGTCTCAACCTTTTTCTCTTCAATCTAAAAACTCTGGTTCGAGAACCCAGTTCAGCTTTATTCTTTCAGAACAGTCTGCTGTTAAGTTGAATCGCGTTCCAACTGTCACATCGACAGCAACCTTCTCATCGCGGACAAAGAGATTAAGATAGAGCTGGAGGGAGAGGACTAAAGAGCAGCCGAGCTGAGTTCAGAGGGTCTGTCGAGGGCAGGAATAAAATAAATATACAAGAGAGGTCGGGATTAATGTGAACGTGTGTGCGCTCGCCGTGCAGGCCGCATCGAGTCCTGACGCCAGACGGTTTGAGAGCAGGAGGGCCCAGAGGAGGACGGGGGTGATGCGATTGGTGGAGGAACTCGGGGAGCCAGCCTTCATCTGAACCCTGAAATCCCAGGGAGGCGAGGAAAATGCGTCTGGTCTCACGTGAGTCAGAGGATGCCAAAAATAAAGGAGTGTGGCGGCCTGTGAAGGAGAGGGGGGCAAAGCTCGACAGCGTGGCTGAAGGAGAAACACGGATGACAGGGGATTATAATGACGAGATGGGGAGGAAGGGGCTGTGAAGGAGGCTTTCAAAGACAGCGGGAAGAAAACAAATAAAGCAGAACGACAGAACGAGGGCTGAGAGGAGCGTCTGCATCTCCCATGGTCCGTCAAGTCTCTGTAAAATATGACAAAATAAATGAGTCCAAGACCACGTCTTCAAATGCGTCGTTTTGTCCGAACAACCGTCCAAAACCCAAAGACACTCAGTGCACCACAGGGGCGGTAGAGGCTGAGGAGAGGAGCAAAGCTCAGGACTGCTGTGTGCTTCCTCACTTTTCCAGGTGAGTGTGTAAAAGGGGTCTGCGTGTAACTGTGTGCGATCAGAGTTGCGTAGTGTGGAGGCTGAGATATGAGTCGGGGAGGTCTGAAGCGTCAACACCCTGCCGTGTGCCGTGCGTGACCGGCTGCAGCTGTCAGACTCAGAGCTGCTGACGGAGCAGAAACCAGCGGAAGGTCGCTCACATAAAAGAAAAATATTACAGACGGGAAAATGACAAATGAGAACGACTGACCGGGAAACACATTTCTCACTGCCTCCTCAAGAGCATGAATCTCGGCAAGCTGCCGCTGTATTTCAGCAGAGAAGGCCGGACTAACTACATGGCACAAACCCAGTCTCGTCTCGAAACTACAAAGATAACTCTGGTGGAAACGTCCTTTTCTCTCAATAGATACCAAACGATTCCTGCTTCAGCTTCTCAAAGGTGAGATTATGCCTCTTTTCTTTGTTTAACGTTATCACCTTTGGATTTTGGACTGTGGATCAGACAAAAAACAAGCAATATGAAGACTTCTGGGCTTTTATGATGAGCATTTTCACCATTTTCTGACACTTTATAAAGCAATCATTAATCAATAAAATAACCAGGTAGGTCACTGATGGAAACAATCGCTAGCTGCAGTCCCAAAACTATTTTTGAGGCCTGGCGTTGTCTTATGATTTTCAGGGAAGTCAGTCTTATGTCATTTTTAACAATGGGACAAAGTTCTTTCCATTGTAGGCTTCCATTGCCGCTTAGCTCAGCAGCGACACGGCAAAAGGCTGCTGCTATCGGTATACGGTGGTGGACTACTGTAAGATCCAAGTGACTCACGAGTGCCCAGGAGCCGTCGTCCGTACGTTTAACAGAAAGAAAGAAGAAAGTCGGAGAAATAAGTGTCTGCAAGAGAGAAATAAATCCGGCACCGATCAAACATTTGGTTCCAACGCGTTCGATGGTCGTCATCCGTGTCCAGTTTTAGCATTTTAAACCTGCAGCGAACGAATGACCTGTCTGTAACGTTGTGTCATCCTGCAGAACCGAACATACAGTGTCTTAGGTGGAAAAGGTCACACGTTCAGTCAGAGTCACCGATGTGCGGAGAAAATACAGGAGAAGGGGAGAGAAGAAAAGAAGAAGAGAATGAAAAGGGCAGACATTCATTCCCGTAATCCTGAACACGAAAGCATTAATAAATGGCCGACTTCTGTCCTCCCTCTCGTCTTTCTTTTGTTTCTTCCTAAAGTTTTAAGAAAGATCAACGGGGCAGATCAACGGGCAGCTCTGAGGCGCGTCGCCTGCTGAGTGTGAACACAAATGCATCCAGGACGTCAGTGATCGGTGGTGTAGAAGGAGATGTCGCACTTTGCTGTCGAGCTTTCTGGATTTGTCTTTGCACCCAATCTGCTGAAACCTGCTTTGGCAGAAGATGCTGCGTTAACAGAGGCAAACGCCCTCTTCCCCGTTTCCCGCCTTCACTGTGCTGCACTGACACTGAAAGCAAGAGTTTCACAAAATCGTGCACGGTTGAGTTTTTCCTTCGCACCAACTTTAACACAACTAAAGGTCAAAAGAAATTTTCACTTTTCTTAAAAGAAAACTGAAAAAGCCGTGGTACTCACATCTTTGTGCCCCATACCTTCAGTTTTGTGGTCAATGCACAAAACCACACGACGTATATTTCTAGGACTCATTTACAGTGATTGAACAGTGCTCATCTTGGTTCCTGGTGTCCACTAAGAGAAGCGTAGCCAACAGGCCAGCTGCATCTTTACACTGTTTATGGGCCAACTGGATGCCAGTTAGACCAGTTCAGCATCAGCGCTCGCCCCACACAGAAACCCAGAGGGCGCAAATTAGGACGGTCGAATTTAGTTCAAAAGTCAAACATCTGTTTGAACGTGGGAAACTTTTCAATAATCAATACAAATGGGGGAAGAGAGTATCGAACAGAGCGGAGCAGAGCTGGTCGGATTATCAGGACACCGACGCATCGGAGAAACAGTGAGTGCAAATATTCTGGGTTCTACACTGAAGATGGTAAAATGACCAAAGGAGATAAGGCTGTTTTTGGAAAAGCAGCTGTATACACACACACACACACACACGCACGCACGCACGCACGCACGCACACACACACACACACACACACACACACACAGATACGCTGACAGTACAGTGCAATAATGAAGGGCTGCACGGTCAGGGCTCACTTCCTCTCGTGTCTCTTGGTTCTTAGAAGAGTAATGACTTCACATCCCAGGACTCCAGATACTCCACGTGGAAACACTGCCCTCCAGTACGTTGCTCCAGATACTGTGAGTGGAATTACAAAACATTGAAAGACCTGAATTTGAACTTCGGACTCCTGCATTTAGAGATTTCGGAGACTGTTTTTGAAGCTGTTTGCGGCTATGCTCAGAGCACGGCAGTGCCTACGTCCAGCTTCGCGGAGCCGTGGACTCAATTACATGAACTGATAAATTAGGATCAATCTACCGTCTCGGAGCGGCCCCCCAAAGATCGACAAACCCGAGCTAATCTCAGGCTCTCTTTAAATCCCCGTTTCTTTCTCGTGCTGCTTCTCATTCTCATCCTTTATTGCATTTATGAGAGTTGAAAATTGGAGGCGATTTGGCAGGTAACTAATAATGTGGCCGATTTATTTCGCTGCCCTTCACCACAAGAGGAAGAAAACCGTCAGGCTCATCTGACGTAGTCATGAGGAGAAGATCTACTTTAATTAACGATGGTTATTAACAGTATTTCATTTCATTCATTTTCCGCGTGAATAAGAAATGAGAAATAGGCACACAGCAAATACACACTGTGTGTACATAAACTCGTATTCACACAGCATGAAACAAGACTGGAAATAGCTTAGTTTAGCATAAAGACGGGGGGGGGCAGCTGCCTGGCTCTGTCCAAAGGAAACAAAATCCACCTTCCAGCTCCTCTAAATCTCACCAATGAACAGGTTAGATCTGGTTTTTAAATCTGGACAAAAAACTGAGAAAAACAGTAACAGGCAATGAGGATGAATCTGGTGAACTATTCTATGGAGTTGGATGATGGGAAAATGTAGGATCCAGGCTTTTTGGAGTTTCACCCATACTAGGGATAAAAAAGTCAGGATATCTCCACCTCTGCTGCATCAATTCTGACCATCCATCTTTAAATCTGTCTCTTGCAAGTTCCACTAACTGTATGGAAGTGACATCATGTGTTAAAATATGGAGAATGAGATCTGGTCTGGTTGTTATTGTGGTCGCAGGGGGCACAGACCTTTGAGAACAATCAACCTGACCCATTTATTTAACTGAATTCAATTTCTTTGCCCAATCAAGATAATAAATGACTGATCAGTTCAGTACAGTGCTCTAAGTAAGGCACGACAAGACATGCGTTTAATCTGTATATACATTATTCTAAGGTACACGAGGTATTAAATCTCTCAATTTATTCAATTCAGACCTGTAATGTTATAAACATGTTTCAGTAAAGTTACCAGGTGTGACCCCATCAAACTGCCGTTGGGACTCACGCTAAATTGCCATCACGTATGTAAAGAGGTGCAGGTCTGAAGGAGGGATTCCAGTCCAACCGCTGCAGCTTACAGGCGGTGAAGTGTTTCACTTTAGTCCACCACAGGCCAGATGTTCTTACTAATATCTTCAGTTAAATGGGAATAATAAATCACGTCTGGTAAACTGAACGTGCAGTCCACAGCGAGCGGATCTCAGCCGTAAAGCTCAGCAGATTTAACACAAAGGTCAGCACCCTGGGAGTCGTCAAGACAGCAGCTCCTGCCCCGTACACGACACACACACACACACACACATCGCCCTCTCTGCTCCTGTTAATCTGCCATGTTCCCTGTCTCTCCCTCCTCCCTCCTCAGTTTAGAGGATAATCATTGGAGGTTTAACAGCCGGCGCCGTGGACCTGGTTCCCCTTACGTCCCGGTTGTCTCGGTGAAGCAAACAAAAAAGTTGTTTGTTTACATTTTCGAAGCCGCAGAGTTTTGGGAATATCTGAGCAATCTGTATGTGTGTGTGTGAAGGTGTGGATGGTGAATGGAAACACTACCAGACACCAGCACCAACCAACCTGACAGCTTTTCAAACAGTCCACTGATTTAAGAACACGCCGGCGGCTGAAGGGGGCATCTGCAGGAAACGGTCCTCTGTCTGAGGGGACAGATACTGAACCAGGACCAGCTCCGATCCCATCTCTGTTCCTGCATGCATCATGCCTCAGACTCTTGGACCCCAATGTATACTATTTATATATTCATATGCTCACACACACATACACATACACACAAATATGTATGTGTGTGTGTGTGTGTGTGTGTGTGTGTGTGTGTGTGTGTGTGTGTGTGTGTGTGTGTGTGTGTGTGTGTATTTATATAATATTATATTATTATATTATATTAAGATATAAACATCATCTCTGCAGTACATAGGTGTTTAAAAGTCAAACACTGCAGAAGCCCTGAGGTCAGTTCAGGACCAGTACAGAACAGGGTCTAGTCTGGGGCCTCCACATGCAGATCGATGAAAACAGTAAAAGACTGTATTTTCAGAGTAAAAATAAAACCGTCTGACCCTTCGACCTCCACTTAATCGGACCCTAGGGCCCCCTCGCTGCCACGGACGTTGACCAGTGATGCCACAGGGCCAGTATTTGTCCTTCTATACTCGCGAGGACCCTAACCCTCACTGAAACCTAATTCTAAACCGAGGGGGAACCTTCAAACACTCCTGTGAAGAAGTGCGGACCGGCCACAATGAGAGCAATACAAACTCAGACACGCTAAAACAGCAGCGCTACTCTCCATCTTTTCCCGAAAAAGGACCCTTCAAACATCTTCCCCCTCCATAATAAAAGCACAATGGACTGCCATAAAAAACAGGAACTCTCGTGGTTCCCCTCATAAATGTTTAACAATCAGATCAAAAGTTTGGGTTACAGAAACCTTAAAAGGTCCTGGAGATTGTTCTGGGTGAAACACAGTTGTATGGTTTCAGATAAACGAATCAATAAATCGGATCTGCTCTGCTCGGTCTCTGTGCAACTCTGCCTCCAAGCAACACATGCAGAGTTACATCAAAATGTCTCATCGGCATCGAGTCTCCGTGCTCGACCGCACCTTTCCAACAGGCTTCTCCGTGTGCTGTAGGATCAGCTGTGACGGTCGGCTCATCTAATCTCATTCTGACGTACCACTGCACCTGTAGAATCCAGTAGTGTAGTCCGAAGTCAGACTGGGTGGGCACGGAGAGAATCAGGTGGGGCGGACCATTCAGGACCATTAGGGATAGTATCTCCGCACAAACTAGGAGACTGTTGCCAAACTTGTTAAATCCCTGGCGATTAATCGGAACCTGAATCATAAACATTACAGGCACCGATGCAAACAAACCGAAAACCCCCCGGAAAAAAATTCAATCGTGACCCGATAAACAGCACGTTAATGACTCTCCCACTGCAGCGTCAACATTAAACCATACGCACACATACAAGACACACGCAGTGAGAAAAATGCAAACGCAGCAACACAAACAACCACACACAGTCACACACACCTGCAGAGCACATCAACCACTACAGAGCTGCAGAGAAGGCACCGTAATAGGCCACAACGCAGGAAGAGGGGAGGTAAACATCTCACCTGTGAGGACTACGTCACAACAGAAACCACTTCACTACAGTCCAATGATTTAGGCCGTTCTATTCCAAGAAAGGTGTGTGGGGGGGGGCTCGACAGATACCGGGTTTTTTATACTGATATCGATGTGTGGGGGTTTTAAAAATGTAATATATCGACCGATAACACATTTTTAAACATAAACACACAACGCGAACAAACAGTCCGATACAGATCCCTTAGGTTCGTTTTTTGTTTGTTTAACAATGATAACAAGAGGAGAGATACTGTACATGCTTCTCAGGTAAAAGTCATTTGCTCAGCGCTCTCTGGTCGACAAACTCTTTAATGGAGACACTGCTGTTAAACGATCTTAATCATAGTTGGACATTTTACTGTTGCTGATCAGCCGACCGACTGTATGAACTGACACCTGAATGTCTGCAGTGAGCTGCTATCAGACGACGTCGGCCAAGCTCACAGACTCATATCACAGTTGGTCTTCAGGGTGACCATCTATGTAACTGGGACTGTACATCCAGGACTTCATCGTGATTCGACTTGCACACCCCCCAAATATCAACCACGCGCCGCGCGGTCCGTGAGCATCGACCAAGCCGACTGGCCGGTTCGACTCCGGTCAGGACTCGGGTTTGAAATGGAGAAGAAGACAAACGTAAAGATACCAAGGAAACCTGCCCCTAAACATATCTGAGTGATCCCCATGCACTGGAGAACAGTAAAAAAACACTGACTGGTACTTATTGACTGGCCCCCCTAGGCCCTCCCCTGGCTTAAGAGCAGAGGATTGGACCTGCAGCTTCACTGTATATGCACACACACAGTAGAGACTGTGAAAAACCAGAATTCAAATTCACAGAATAAAATCACTGCCAGCTCAGCGCCACGGTCGGCCTCTTAGTCAGAGTGACTGGACTGGAGAATACTTTCCAATCATGTGGAAAACCTTACATTAGAGCGAGAGCAGAGAGCAGCCAGCTTCCCTCTCTGCTGAGGACCATTAGTGGGTTTGTGGAAATACCTCCGGCCCTCTGACTGGGTTTTGTTTTCTTGTCCTCAGTCTCTTTCTTTCCCATTCGGCACATCCATAGTATCTCCTCACAGAGTCTAATAAATGAGCACAGCTCGCGATGAACGGACCTTACAGTGCCTCTACTAATACTGTTGCAAAAGTTCCATCACCGGTTCTCGAAGCCTGACACAGCAAAAATATGATTTCTGCATCTTTCCTCTCTCCTCCATTTCCTCCCTCCTTCTCTTATCAATAATAAATCCTCTCTGGCCAGTTGAGCTCTGTGGTGGAGTCGACAGGGCAGAGCAAAGGATCGGGTTTCCACTGCAGAGAGGAGGAGGAAATGGGTTTCTACTGACCAGGTTCACCCTCAAGGGCCACGGGATCAGTTTGTCCAGACTTCGACTGGGTCTCATCAAAGAACAGTTGTGTACTCTTCTCCTAAACTCCTGACTGTCTTCTGTGGTTTGTGTGTGCAAGTGTTTCAACTGTCGTTCCTTTCAGCCTGATGAACACTAAATGTGGTGAACGTTTGATCCTCGTATTTCATCATTAGCACGAGCGATTCCCCCGCATTTCTATCTAAAGCCCCAATCAGACAGGATGAACATCGCAGGGGGGGGTGGGCAGTGAAATCTTCACCGTGCTCCCCGGTAATTTAATGGGATCTGGTCTGTAACAGACATGGATATTCAGCAGGACAAGGAGAAAGACAAAAGCCTCCCCGGGGGGCGCCACTGAGTTGGGGGGGGGGCACAAAGATACTGTGTCAGGTGAATTTGAGTCAAAAATCATTCCCCTACTCCTACCACCTAACTCGGTCAGAGCTCAACACAGACATGAAACACATGTCCTGAGGACATCGTGAGCTCTGCTGTCCCTCCACAATAAAGCTCCAGAAGTCCACTTAGAACTCAGAGGAAAAAGAGGCTGCAGAACTTCATTCAGAATCTTCCTGTTTTTGAGTTTTCTTCAGTATGAATTGAGCATGCTCAGTTGGGTCGAGGTCAGGTGACTGACTTGGCCGTTGAAAAATCTCCCATTTCTTTGCCCTGAGAAGCTCTTGTGTTGCTTCCTCAGCATGTTTTGGGTCATTATCCATCTGTACTGTGAAGCACCGTCCAGTCAGTGTTGCAGCATTTGGCTGAATCTGAACAGATAGTTTAGAACTATACACTTCAGAATTCATCCTGCTACTTCTATCAGCAGCCACATCATCAATGAACACCAGTGACCCAGTTCCATTGGCAGCCATACATGCCCAGGCCATAACACTGCCTCTGTCTGACAGATGATGTGGTGGCTTTGGATCAGGAGCCGTTCCTTCTCCAGACTCTTCTCTTCCCATCATTCTGGTACAAGTTCGTCTGGGTTTCATCTGAACAAAGAATCTTGTTCCTGAACTGGGCAGGATTTTTAGATGTTTTCTAGCAAAGTCTATTCAGGCCTTTCTCTTCTTGAGTGTAACCAGTGGTTTTCACCTTGTGTTGAACCCTCTGTATATACTAAAGTGTCTCTTGATTGTAGACTTTAACAATGACACACCTGCCTCCTTCAGAGAGTTCTGGACCTGGCTGGATGTTGTGAAGGGTTTTTCCTTCAACAAGGAAAGAATTGTGCGATCGTCCACTTTAGTTGTCTCCTGTGGTCTTCCAGGCCTTTGGTGTTGCTGAACTCACCAGTTCGTTCCTTCTTTTTAAGAAAAAAATGGCTGCAATTCCTAAACGGTCAATACGATATTTGTGTTAAACCCTTTGAATTAAAGCTGAAAGTCTGCACTTCAATCACATCTTGAAGGCTTCCTTTCAAAGGAAAGTCATGGCCCCGGGCCACGTGCTTTTTTCTCCACGTGGCTGCAGGCCTGAAAGCTTTGAACAGTGCTGAAGTCTTGTCTCTGCCAGTGAGTTTTAGTTTACAATTATAAAACTAGAAAGGCACAAAAATGAGGGCATTACAAACTTGTTTACGCTGTTTGCCAGCCAGCCTGAAACCCTTTTATTTACCTTTGCCATTTTTGAGTGGTGCTGCCTCCCACAACATCAGGTTCTCTGAGACCGTGAAAAACTGAAGTCTGCTCGCCTGAGCTCTTCCGAAAACAACTCTTTGTTTCGTCCATTATGAAAATGAGGGGACGGATGTATTTGCTTTATCCTGCACACTGACTGACAGCACAACAACTGGCAATCTGAGATTCCTCTGAACACTAAAATAACATGCTGAACACCAGTTATTAAACTGCCACAGTTAGACCTAGATTTTAGAAGACATTCGGGACTCAGGAAGCAGAGTAAAGACGCATTGCTGAATGAGCCCCAGCAGTCACACGACCCCTAACAAGGCTTGTTTTTCAGCACAAAAAGCAGCCTGTGGTAACATGACAGCAGCAGCAGGAGGACGTGCGGGTGTCTGCAGAGACATGCAGTCGTACTTACAGCTGTGCTGGCTGCAGCCTGTTTGGACTCTTCTGTGAGAAACGCCAACATCAGCTCCACCTTCTGTTTTTCCTCCTCGCTGATGTAGTCTGTGTCTGGTGGTAGGAAAACACACACACACACACACACACACACACACACACACACACACACACACACACACACACACACACACACACACACACACGCTGTTAGTATTTTTATGGCAGCTTCTCAGAGCAAAGAAAGGACAAATCTAGCTGTAAATATTTCGTAGCGTGTGCCTGGTAGTGGAATCGTGAACCTGATTCCACTACCAGATGGGTTGGATGCACCGCAGAAAAAAAACAGTGTCAAACTAAATTGACCTTGATAAAGGCTCCTTTGGTCACTTCCTGTACTGTCCAACATTGCTAACCTACCCTGACCACACAGATCATTTAAATACTGCACATTACTGCTGTGTTTGAAAACGTAATATAACCAGACTAGGAGTCTCCCGCCATGCTAGCAGCTTAGACACACTGCTGCTTTGAAGTAAAAGCTAACATGCTCACAGAACGACAACATTGACGTTTATAGATCTGCTGCTGTGGCTAAAAATCCTCAAAGAAAGACACAACAACAGATTTTCTGTCTTAAACTTATCTTGTTCCTCCTCTGAACTTTATTGGCTTGATCGTTTCATCTAAACCAAGTTTGGTCAAACCATGTTTTCAAAGTAAGGCTCCAAATAAACACAAATAAACCAATAAAACAGGAATGTTGTGATCCCTATCTGGAAAGCTGAGCCAGTGTACGGCGCTGCTGCAGTCATTGCTCCGTAAGCTGATCTGAGGTCTGATACAGGACTTGTGTAAGTCCAGGAACTGTCCTCCAATTCACAGATCCTGTTACAGCTGAAGCACCAAATATAAACCATAAAGGCAAAGGGGAAAGAAAAAAGTATGTCACTGCTACCAGTTACGTCTTTCAGCCGCAAAACAACGCCAGTAATCCAACAATCGCTTATTTCACGTACAGTTTCTGAGTCTGCTCAGAACAGCGTCCTGGTAGTGGACTGAGACAAATACAGGACGTTTCCTGCGTCTGCAGTCAGACTGTGTGGAACAATGTAAAAGCCTCCAGAGATTAGACACCACTTAACCTACGATCTACCAGACTTTGACCAAGACGTGTCCCAGTCTTGGATTAGTTGACTTAGTTGTCTGACCATTTTAAGAGATTTCCTCTCTTTACACTGTTATTAAACAGAGAAAATGTGTCAACATTTGTCTCCTTGTTCACAAGGGGCAGCAAGGACTCAGCTCCTGACTGATATAAACCATGACACTGCTGAGTTTAATTCCCCCGCAGCGACAACATCTATCACTGATACATTCCCGATTACACTGTATATGAGAGACTATTATGCACCACAGAAGAAGAGGACACAGCGAGACGAGGTCACTAACGGAGCTGCAGTCGAAGCTCAGACGATGGAGAACCACGTGGAGAACGTGATGGAACCTGACGTTTCTGTTGGTTCCATGTGTTGATGTGAGGAAGGTTCCAGTCTCCTCACGGCTCCTCACTGACCTGATGGTTTCCTCTCTTCACTGGACGTGACGGGTGACTGACGGGAAGTTTTGTTTTTTTTTTTCATATTTCTGGCATCTCGATGAGATATACGTTAAAAAGGAGTAAAGAAAATATAATGTATGTGGAAAAGACAGTGAGAGGACACTACACTGAGACATGAGAAAGAGCCAGGCAGCAAGACCGTGATGGTTAAGTGAATGAACTTAGATAATATACAACACGATCTGGAAAAGATCATTGGAATTGAAAAGGTTTGTATGAAAAACTCAGTCGCATCTGAGCTGGTGGTTTAGAGAACAGCAGACTGTTTATCACTGTGCAGAACTGAGGGTTTGAAGTCCGGAGTTCAGCGTTTTAGCTGATGCAAATTTGACTTCATAGACGAGATTCAGCAGCGTACTGACAGCATTTTTGTGTTTTCTTTTCTAATCAAACATTAGTTTTGTTGTCTTATTCTTAGCCATTCTAGAGGCTTGGCTCCTGGGAGGACAATGCTGGTCTGTCGGTCGGTTGGTTAATATCCTATCACTCCTTTGCTAAGCTTTTTGCTTTTTTTCTTGGGTTTGTCTCCTTTCTTTTGGTGCCTCTCTCTCTCTTCCTGTGCTGTAGAGCCCCGTGGATCGTCTGTGATCAGCTCTGTTGCGTGTAAAGTGCTACATGCTGTAAATAAAGCTGAGTTGATACAGAGAGAATCGTAGGTCTCTCCCAGGCTTCCGTCTGCACTGGTTTCTCAGACGGTTTGAGAAATGGGGGCCAGTGAAAAAGAGAGACCGGCCGTGATGCAGGGCAAAGGTGATGATCAGATCCAAGAATACACAGTCAGCAGCATGCGAGACCGACTGTGAGCAGGATGTCATCCATCCAGCGAAGAACACAGCTGCGCGTCTTCTGAGCTTTTGAACCCTGATCTAACTATAGCTCTGTTTATTCGCGCCAATAAACTCAACACGCAACGTTCCTGCACTCAGTCAGGGGCTTCCGGGTTGTTCTTGTCAGCCAAGAACTATCTGGTGCATTCTCCTCTCTTCATGACTAAGTGAATAGACAAAGAAACCATGTTTTACATGTATTTCAGACTCCTCCTGGCTCTTTTCTCATTGCACTTCTCCTTTTTCCTCCTGATTTTCTCCTGCCTTCATTTATTTCCCTCTCCTCTTCTGTCTCTACAAACATTGACTCTTTTCCCCCTCATCACCACTGCCAGCTTTAGATTTCAGAATGATAAAGTCAGTCCATCGCTCTGGTTCAGACTGAAATATCTTCTCTTTTAAGGCCACAGGACCAGAGATGGTGGACATGTCAGAACACAGAGTCAGCAGTCGGATTAGAGACCGAGAGGCAGAGGTCGGAGTTCTTGTTGCAGGTGGAAAAGAGCCGTTCTGTTGGTGGTCAAAGACCTGTAGCATCTCCCTATCTCGCCCATATTACAACCTCGGCAGTCAGGATTTAGATCACACCACAGCCACTTAACGGCTCATGAATAAATTAAGAATTTTGTAAACCAAAAGAGGAATTTTTGTTGATTTTTCTCTCCCTCCCTCCCCCACTGTCTCCCCCTCCATAGTCCTGCAGATTTCATGTTGGGTGACTAATCTCTCACTGAAGATCAACATGGCAGCCGTCCAACTAGCCAATATCACAGCCCAGACCGGGGTGCCACCACTCCTCCACTGTAAGAGGATCTGTTTGATTGCAGGGGGGGGGCGGGGAAAAGACAAATCGAAAGCCATCGAGTGAGACGGTGAATGGAGCGAGAGAGAGGAGACAAATAATTGGAGCAGAGGGAGGGAGAAGGTTACAGGGAAACCTGCGGGGAGGACGACAAACACATGAACAAACATGACAGAACATGTTTCAGTCTGAGAGACGTGACTGATGAAGACATGAAAAACGAGTAATGGTGAATATGACCTCACCGGTTTTTACCCTCTGCCCCGAGGCCATGCTAGCTTCTCTGTCGGTGCTTTGATGCTAACATGCTGATGTTTAGCAGGTATAATGTTTACCATGTTCACCGTCCAACAGGTCCTCCGACCTAAATGAGCATACAGGCGGTTCGTCCCGACCCTCCGACACCAACAACAGGAGCGTCTCCCGAGTTAGCGCCCCTAGTGATGGCAGGAGGTACGCCACAGATAACAAGTGCTGGAAATAAATAACCGACCGTTTTATGATGTGACCGTGCTGCGGTACAGGTTTGGTCAGGTTCAGGGAGAGATCGTGGTTCGGGTTAAAAATAAGTACTCTGTTAAGGTTAGCGTCGACGATTGTGGTTACAAGAAATAACAGGAAACAAACAGCGTTCCCCTGTGAGAGTCCTGTGTTCTGTCAACCCTCCCATCCACCCCAACTTCCTCCCAATGTGGACTTTGTTGCTCTTTGTACTTCGTCACCTGACTTCCTCCTTTGCTCCGTCATAATGACTACAGCCACTAGAGGTCGCTGTCACCTGAACATAAATACATTGTTTTGGTTCATTTGCTGAAAAGACTGGAGGTAACTTTGGTCCTATTAAACTTTGGCCTCGTTTTTTATGGCAGGTCAGCCTCTCACCATCTTAGGTCATAAACCAAAGTATTGGACAAATTTAAATGTCGCCCTGATGATGGCGCTAGAGGAAAAGTCAGAGGATCACCAGAGTTACTACAGTTCATCCTGACGGGAACATGAACGTCTGAACCACATTTTATCAGTCCGTCAAATAGTTGTTGAGATGTTACTGTTACTGTGACATTTCTGTTAGCTTGACCAAAATAATGTAAAAAATGAGGCGTTTCATTTGTAACTGCCCTGATTCAGGCTGACTGCAGGATAAATGCATGAAGACAGGAACAACAGCTTCCTCTGTCTTCCAGCTCTGCTCTCTATGCCTGTGAAGCAGCTCTAGTCCACTGTCTTCTCTATGGAAGCATTTCAGCCATGCAGCAGAGTCGAGGGAAATTCAAGGTCTTCTGTCATTTCATGCCAACATCAGCTGTAACATACTACGTTCCACGTTAAGGCATTTGACCGCTGCCACTGAAAAAGACTTTTCCTTGGTCATAAACAGCGTGTTAGATTTAAAGGAGAATATGGTAAAATTAGCCTGAGGCTCCCAGTTCTCTTTGCCACACTGGGAGAAATTCTAGAAGCTCATGCTCCTCGGAGGAGGTGGCCATTTTGAAATGCATGTACTGTAGCATCTCTATGGCTGCGCTTCCCACTTGCAGATGGGCAGCTTTTCGACTCAGACTGGGCCCAAAGCTGCAGATAAGTTAAATCAATCACAAACACAACCAATGAATCCACCAACTGCTCTGAGACGGTGGTTTTCCAACCTTCTAGAATTACGATCTCTTAAAATACAGCAATGTCCATTTGAGACCCCTCAAGTTATGAGCTGTCCAACCAAAGAGTAATTTCGCTCTTGGATTGGTCTTATTTGTAGGATTTTAAAGAAAAGTAAGAAAAAATATATTCTGTGCAAGTGATTGTTTCTCATCCCTTTAATTCTGTGTTTCAGACTTTAGCCCGGCTTTAACAGACTGAGACGATGCTCTGTTTGGCAACGTTGTTTAACCTATTTAAACTACGGTTCAGGAATGAATAGGTCTGTGTTAGTATTCATTTAAATCTGGCTTTGAGGCTGTGGTAAAACATAGCAGTGTTGACAGAACAGTACAGTACCTACTTCACTGTAAAACACATTATTTGGCAGCATATATCTGTAAACAGTTTCCGTGTGTACATGTATCATGTGAATACAGATGGTTGTGTTTAAATATCAGTTATGTAGAGTCCAGAGAACAGGAATGAGAAAAACAATCAAATATCCATGTTTACTCAAAGACTGGTGGCACCAGCACAAACAAGAACCCTGCAACCGTTGCAAACTCTAGCAAACAGAAAACGGGTCTCGTGTATTTGTTGCCATTTCCTCTCTGATCTTCATTATTATTATTATTGTTAATTACTAATTATCATCATCATCATTCACTGCATCAGTTTATTTATTTCTGCAGTGTTTGTAGGCTGACGCACAGAAACATGAGTAAAAACCGTTCTCTGCAGACTGAGAGAGAGAAAGACATCAGAAAGAAATCATCTGCAGCAAATCCACTTATTGAATATGAGATTGAAAACATGAAATAGTTCTTATTGCAGACAGAGAGCAGGGCATTAATATGTGGCTGAGTGGCCTCTGGTCCCATAAAACAAAGGCTTTGTTGTGTGTAAGCTTGTTACCTGCCTGCTGGCTCTGAGCCCTCTACAGGGAAATACTGGACCTGGAGCTGTGATCCTCCGCTGCAAACTGCTGCCCTGTGAGCTCCACACAGTTATTCAGGCAGTGAGTGTTATGGACCGCAACTGCTCTAAATTTCTGTTACTGTGTTAAATAAAATCCCGTCTGGTGACTCTCTACAGTCCTTTTATTTCTTTTTCTGCTCCCTCTGTCCGTCGGTGGACCATTGAGGTTCAGCTTGTAATTTCAACCAAATGGCAAGTTGGTCAAAGTGAGGCTTTTGTACTGTTACGTATGCATCTCAAATGATTTTCCAGAAGCAGTCCGACGTATTTTTACCTCCTGTAGAAAATGTTATTGCTGAGACCGTTTCTTCAGATTGCTGTGACTGATGCCTGCGAGTGCGTTGGAGCATATGTACGTTGTCGAGCGCTGTTGTTCAAAGCCACATCGTTAGTATGCAGTGGAGGGTAAACGGAGTGAAAATGCCCACAAACTCCCTCCTTGGATCAAGCCGTCAACATTTTAATGATAATTTTAAAGTTATGCAGCAGAACCCGAGTTGTCTTTGGCACGGCAACTACTTCATCACGAATACAGTGGAAAAACTAGAATCACGCCTCCGCCAACAACTTGCAGTTTACATCCACGTCTGTCCAGACTCATGTGATGTATCTGGTGAGGCTTTGAAGGAATTTTAAAAAAGGCAGTAAGAGTTATGGCCAAAGATGTGTTTTGTGTGGTCACAGTGACCTCCAAAATCTAATCAGTTCATCCTTGAGTCCAAGTGGATGTTTGTGCCAAATTTGAAGAAATTCCCTCCAGGCGTTCCTGAGATATTGCGTTCACGAGAAAGGGGCAGGCGGGGAGACGGAGAGACGGACGGACGGACAAACGGACGACCCAAAAACATTATGCCTGCAGCCACGGCTGTCGCTGGCGCAGAGGTATTAAAAAAAGGGGGGGGGGCATTGTTGTTACAAAGATTGTAAATCCAGAGACAATGCTGCGGGGGCACAAATTTATATACAAGCACAATGTGTCTTTTTAAACAATCATGAATAATTTCGCTGGGATATGAAACGTGATCAGCAAAGTTCTGCCGCCAGGTTCCTTGGACTCAGAGAAGAACCGGGTGAAAATAAAAAATGATGCAGGTCATCCGTCACCAGGGTGCAGAGGATGTTACTCCACCCGTGCACTAAATAAAGCATCCTGTCCACCTAAAGGCAGAATGACATGCAGTTGACTATCACTTACTAAACCGTAGATGACCATAAATGTGTTTTGAATGAGCCAGTCGTGATGATAATTAAAGATATCTGCACCTAAATCCGGCCTTTGAGAAAAATTATTCAAGAGATCTCCTTTTTTTTTTTCTTCTAGCCACACACTTAACAAGACGAAGGAGCTTTACTACGTCTGGTCCCACCTGTGCACCACAGGCTGCTGCGATCACCTAGTACAACCTGACCATGTAGCTGAGTGGAGCAGGTGGTGGCTTCAAATGAGCGGAAACTGTCGGTAATTTGGCACGTTTAATACAGCAAGGCTTGCTAACACGTATCATAAACGTAGTTTATTGGTCCAGACCAGATGATTAGACTTTGCCGTTGCTCACAGACTGTTTGTTCTCTGCTGGTGAGGAGCTGAAGGCTATAATTCAGATATCTGATATCAGTGAAAGCAGCTGCTGTGTCATTTCCCTCTCTTTATGTTTCTGTGGTTGCCATGGTTACACAAGCAGCCACGACGACACGCTGAAAAAGCCGAACCATCGTAAACTCGGGCGGCGGCAGCAAATAGCCTTATGTTGTGGCTGTGTTTCCACTGAAGACAACGCAGGAAGTCTGCAGCCGTGCTGACGGCTCTGACAGGCTGAACTTAGCAGCTAATTGCTAAGGTTAGCATGACAACATGCTCAGTGCTAAATGGTCACAATGCAGAAGCTGGAACCAGGAAATGTTTGTCATTTTTGGCTCAAAGCAATAAGTGGTTATCAAAATAGGTTTTTCCGTTAATCGACTAATCGTTTCAGCAACCATGAACAATAAATGATCAAAATTAAGTTTATTTTCTAAGCAAACTAGTTAAAATGGTCAAAAAGGCTGAGAGATTTGGGATTATTGTCCAGAGGTCAGGATAGGATTTTTGTAGGTGTCATGTGCTCCGTGCGCCTGTGATTTTTGTGGTAAAATAATCAGCTTAAAGAGACATAAAATGACGGCATTACAAACCGTGCTGGACAGTCAGACTGGACCCAAGTGGCGGACTGAGAGACAGACCAGCAGACACTGCCCACCACAGAGCCACGCTGCTAGCATAGCTAAAATAACACATGTATAATGTAACCGAGTCCAGAGCAACGGCCCTGCAACACATGCAACGATACACGAGACCGTGTCGGATGGGAATCGAATGTAATTTGCGGAGCCATAGTTTGTGGTGCTTTTGCATTTCAAATTTCTCTACATTTAAAAATGGACTTCGTGTTTTGTACAACACCACCACAACAACAACAGCAGAAAAAACAGACACACCAGCCTTCTTTAATGCCCACTCTTCACTCCAGTTCTCCCGATTTGTAGCTTTTATCTGGGTAAAGAAAACATCTGCAGACTTCTGGATGTTAATGAGACGGAGACAGAGTGTGAGTACTTCTCCATCTTTGCTTCTCTTTCTCTTTAGTGTCTAAAAAAAACCGCTGTGCTTATACCACTTCGCAGAGCCTCATCCATAATACATTCGGGGCTGGGGGATCCGAGTGCCTCCACCAGCACACAAGCATTAGACAAAGCACACACATACACACACAAACCACCAATTCTCTGAAAATAAGCAGGATTTCTTCCCGCGGTGCATCATCGCTCTGACATTATGTCCCACAGAACGGACTCAGGTCGTCTTCAAAAAACACGCTCACTTGAAAACATGTGAGTCTCATCATGTTTAGACCTGACGCCGATTTTAATCTGGATTCTGGATGATGTGTGTTCATTAGCTGGGGCAGGGAAACATAACGAGCGCTGAGCCGGTGAAAACAAAGCTCCGTTCAGGCTGGAGTTCTGTCTGTCGGGGGGTGTGGTGATCTAACATCACCTGCTCTGGTCGCCCCCCCCGCACTAATAATGCGCGGGGGGGGAGCCTCGTCCTTGGATTTTAAAGTGGATCTGAGTTGGATCTGAAGTTGATCTGAAAGTGGAGAGGAGAGGAGAGGGAGGAAAGGAGAAGGGAGGGAAGGAGAGGAGAGGGGAGGGGAGGTGAGGGGAGGGGAGGTGAGGAGAAGAGAGGAGAGGAGAGGAGAGGAGAGGGGAGGGGAGGGAAGGAGAGGAGGAAAGGAGAAGGGAGGGAAGGAGAGGAGAAGAGAGGGGGGGGAGGAGGAGAGGGGAGGGGAGGGGAGGGGAGGTGAGGAGAAGAGAGGAGAGGGGAGGGGAGGGAAGGAGGGGAGAGGAGAGGAGAGGAGAGGGGAGGGGAGGGAAGGAGAGGAGAGGAGGAGAGGAGAGGAGAGGAGAGGGAGGAAAGGAGAGGAGAGGAGAGGAGAGGAGAAGAGAAGAGAGGGGAGGAGAGGAGAGGGGAGGGGAGGGGAGGAGAAGAGAGGGGAGGGGAGGGGAGGAGAGGGGGAGGAGAGGAGAGGAGAGGAGAGGGGAGGAGAGGAGAGGGAAGGAGAAGAGAGGAGAAGAGAAGAGAGGGGAGGAGAAGAGAGGAGAGGAGAGGGGAGGAGAAGAGAGGAGAGGAGAGGGGAGGAGAAGAGGAGTGAACCAAAACAGGCCAAAGAAAACGACTCTTTGGTCTCGAGGCAACAAAGCAAAAGGACAAAGACATTAAATGACAAATGCAGGACGAAGTAAAGGCCAGAGACAAACAGCAGTGGAGAGATGTCAAACGATAAGAACCCTCAGCAGAAACGTCGCAGGGACAGAAACACACACCCTGCAGTGTGTCATTCAGAGTGATGTCACAAAGTATCAGCTGGAGGACTCGGGGCAAACCCTCGAGACAGAGACGGGACATCCCATGAATAAACACACACACAGAACTGTTCACTCGGTGCTCAGAGTCAGAGGGAAATGTGCAGAATACATTTAAACCACACACACACACGAGGAGAAAGCCTGTAGATGAAGTTTGCCGGGTGTGTGCAGGGAACAGCTTGAAGCATCTGAACCTGTGTCTCCTCTTCATCAGATTGAAGACGAGCAGCGCCGGCTGGCAGAAATCCAACGCTGATAATTGACCTGGACCATCGTTCCCATGCAGCACACACAGACCTGACAGTCGGTCTAAGGATCCGTCTCACCGGAGACTACGTCTGCACGGTTTCATCCGAAAGTAACTGGCCACCTGTGTGTTTATGAGCACGTTAAAAGCCCGAGTGCAACTTTCACATGACAGGACGCGAGCCTTCGGCCCTACGTGGTTACACGTGGAGCCACAGGGGAAAACCCAAAAGGTTGACCCATCATAAACTACGGACGCAGCGGGCAAACAGCCGCGCGCATCCACGAGAGCAACAGCTGGCGGTCTGAAAACACCTGCAAGGTTCTCACAGTTCATCAGCTCTATAGAGAGGGGGGTCAGATCCTAAAGTCCGACCGTGACAGGGCCAAAGGTCCCGCGCACCGAAGCTGAATCCTTCTCTTTACCACCTGAGGGTCGGGGAACAGAAACATCAGAACTAAAGTCAGAGCGATCAACACGCCATCGCCTGGTTTCCGTCAGCAGAAATCGGAGCAGGAGTCACGGACGCTGAGCTGCATGCGAAGTCATTTCCAGTCACTCTTCACTTTGTTAGCTTCCACTGACCCCGAGCCAATCGCGGTGGGTATTTTAGCGCTAACAGTAGTATTTCAGTTAAACTGGACGGTTACTGTGACCATTTGCTATTTTCGGTCACAAACATTGCAGCGTAAAAATTGATACCGGCACATCCCTACCACGATGTGTTGTAATCCATTTATCACGTTACGGAGAAAACTGACGAAAATCAGCCCGGAATGACCTCCACAGACAGAAACAAATCCTTCAGTTGATGGCATGCAAGGTGGTCATGGAAACGGCTTCCGTTGCCACGGCAACAGAGGAGGATGCCGCGGCGGCAAGGCCATCCCCTGTGGCGGCGGCTCAACTCCAGGGCTCTTAGCCTTTTTCGGTAGCTGCATGAATCAACAGCAGCAGCAGCAGCAGACACTGTTCATCTGAACACACACACACACACACACACACGACTCATGAACACTCCCTCCAACAACCCGAGGCTCATGTACACACACTGACAGACGACGTCGGTTTTTGTGCCGCTTGCCGTTTATTCTGATTATTCAACAGTGATAATCCATCACCGATGTTTTCAGAGAGAAACTCGTTATGTGACCGCAGAGTGACACCGCTGAATGCGTCGCCTTCTCACATACAGGAGCGTACGTCTGCCTAGTTTTACATAACACGACGCTCAGCTGATGTACGTCTCAGCGTTGCGCATGTGCCTCCATCTCTCAGCCGCTCTCTGCTTTAACTTCATCTCGTCCAAACTGTCCTGTTATACACTATCCCTGCATGTGGCTCTCAGCAGTGAACGCAGGGGCGAGCGGACGTGGCCATTGAACTGACCGGAAGGCCACGGAGTCATTTAGAGGCTCTTTGGAAACAGGGGAACCTTGACGTCCTCCGTTCCCCACATTCCAGGAGCTGAACTCGGGAAGGAGCTGCAGGATGCCTCTGCTGCATGGGAAGTCCCTGATCCTGCAGGCGGCTTGTTCAACTCTTAGAGGCTCGGCTTTAATCTTTTTTTACAGTCTTTTATTCATATCATTCTGTGTATTGTAGTTTCATTACTTGGAGAATTCATCCTGCCAGTGCTGTTGTTATTTGAACCGTTGTGATGTTTAAATGAACTGCTGGACAGGCCAAAGACAACATTTGACTTTGGGGACAATATTAGGCTCCTTCCTTTGAAGATTAAAAAGTAAACACACGAGATGTTCGTTTAAGCTCACGTGCTGCCGTACGTTACATTGTTAGTACAGCTAATGAAACCCGACCTATTACACTGCGGGAGTCGAGTGATACGCTGTTAAAAAACACTACGTCGGTGCAGTGAGTGGTAAAAGGTTCGGCCAGAGTTCCAGTGACTGACCCGTCTCCGCGGTACAGTGTCTGCGATCTGCTGCTTTCCTGCTCTTCCCTCGGTCACGTGTCTGCCTCCAGTCATCCTCTCACTGAAAACAAACCCCACACAGAGGAAAGAAGACTCCACAGCGCATGTTTCCCCCGTCAGCCTGAAGTGCTTCGGATTCAGCAAAAAGAGCTAAGGAAATCTCCACAAAACCTGTGTAACAGCGGCTGCTGACTCTGAGGTTGACTCCTCTTCTGCACAAGCAGAGCACTGTGCCCAGGATAGATGCCACTGCAGCCCTGAGACAAAACTGAAATGAAGTCTAAATGAAATTAAGAGCATTAAGGGCCTGTTCCCAAAGCAAAGAATCAGCCAAATGTCCAGCTGAGCATTTAAAGCAAACACTAAAAGGCTTTCTAAGTTCTGTGACTGTCCTGATGTGACCTTTAGGTCAGGAGACCTCAGGAAGTCTCACTGCTTTCCAGTCTAAGCCTAAAGGAGCTGGATGATGATGTCAAAATACACTGTTTCCACAGAATATCTCTATTACCTTTGGGTCTCTATCAAAGAAATCCAGCTCCAATATATTATGTAGACGTGCAGATCTCTGATCGTCCATAAAGTAGTCATTGTTATATTACTCTGAAATGTCTTCTCTTAGCGACAACCTGTGTCACAAATCGCACTCCTTCCTCTCTCAGTCACTACTCAGTCAAATCTGAACTCACAGACCTGAAACACGTGTTGATATGATTCAGTCTGACGTCCACTTCCTGAGGACATCGTGACCTCTGATGTCCCTCCAGAGTAAAGCTCAAGAAATCCACTTAGAAACCAGAAGAAAAAGAGGCTGCAGAACTTCATTCAGAATCTTCCTGTTTTTAAGTTTCCCTCAGTATCACAGTGACCCAGTGACAGTTGTCTGAACGTGGCTACGCTGCAACAGGAGCTGATCACCGCTGATTCAGCAGATTTTAATGGGGACAGTCTGCTCAGTCAACGATCAAGATAAAACTGTATTAAATCCAAGTGATGTACACTCAGAGAGTGAAGGGTACAAACGAGACGACACTAAAAGCCTTAGGGGGAAAGGTTCAGCTAATTCCAGAGCGTGAACCAATAATTTAAGAAGACGTTGATCTGTTTGTTCTGTGATACAAAGTGATATCATTTTAAAGAAGAATTCAACTCAAACCCAGATTCGGCTCCAACAGATTGTCTGTGTCTTATGTAACATGTAACGTAAACAGAAGAGCAAGGCTTCAGTCTCCTCGTGACCTCGTGTGTGTTTGGCAAATTGACCATTGGATGGAACGTTTCTGTGGACGTGTACTGACCAGGCAGAATGAGTTTCTTTGTTCTCTAGAAAACTATAACAGATTAGTTTTGCTCTGTGTTCGGGGAGACGGGGGTTGTGTGGGTTGACTTGTGTAAGTTGTTTTCTCCTATTATCGATCAATAATAATCACGTTCATATTCAATTCCCTCAGTGTCTTCGCTTTATTTGAGTCTGTGCCCAGAGCGTTGACAGGATTTCCACCACAGTTCCACCCACTCCACTGATTTAGCATCACACTCCTGCACCACTGTCAGGGTCACGATGGACCGATTTTCCACTGAGGTGGAAAGTCACCGGAGTTCCCCCCAACACCTTTCTACTGGTGTCAATGAACCAGCCCCACCCACACCCACCGTTATGTCTTACTCACATGCGTGCAGGGAGAAGTGTTTGCGTTCCGAGGAGCCTGCGTTTCCGGTGGCCGCAGGGATGGGAGGGGCCACAGATGACCCCAAAGACCCGATTACAGGACGGGCACTGGAGGTGACAGCTGCCGAGGAGCCGGAGGACTCTCCCCCCTCTCCTAACAGGTGCTGGATGGAGTGGAGCTGGAAACAGGGGTCAGAGAGCAGGACGGATGCCGCTCGCGATGTCCTGCGAGAGGGGGGTGAAGGAGGAGGTGCGGGTGGGGGGTTGAGGTAGGGGGAGAAGGAGGACACACTGTTAGAGGAGGTGACACTCATGACACACCTTACATTATCAAGCACTGGAGGGACAGTTCACTCCCATCTCTGCCATTCCGGGCCCTCTGGATGTTCATGAGTCCTGGATCAAGACTAAAGGAAACCGGGCTTTACAGTCAGAACCCCCCACCTCTGAACTCCCTGCCTGAAGATCTGAGGCTGCAGAATCACTAAGATCGTTTAAATTACTTCTTAAAACTTATCTTTTTAAAAAAGCCTTTTATTAATGTCAGATAAGTCTTTTATTTTTCCAGTTGTTTGTGTGTTTAATTGAATTTCTACTGTATCAAACTGAATTTGGGTTTTTTATTCTATTTTATGTGTTCTCGACTTGATTTTTCTTATTTGTCCTTTGTAAAGCACTTTGCAACGTTGTTTTAAAAGGTGCTTTGTAATCAACTAACCTCTCTGTGGCACTGTAACGGGAATTCAGGTTTAGGACTGGACAGAGAAACTAATTCATATGCCTGAGTTGGAGAAAATTCTGCAACGAATCTAGCTGGGTCATCAGTATATGGGTTTTCAGACGAGGATTTGCTATCAGGCAAATGAATGGAGTAGTCTGTGTGTTACTGTGTCCGTTGCTGCTGGCATCATGATGTTAATCTAAACCACAGTTTCTGATTGAGGACAGATCTGATATTGGCTGATATCGCTTGGATCTGGGAAAAGTTCCTAACTCTGTGTAGTGGTGGTGACTCAATGTGTCAGATGTTCTGTTTTAATCTGTTTTCTGTCACAGAAAACTAAACGTATGTGGACAAAACGAGATATTTGAAGACGTGACCTTGGACTCGAGAATCTTGGATGGACATATTTTTATTATTTTTCTATACATTTTACATTTTAAAGAAAAATAACAAACTAATTAATCAAGAAAAAATGGGAAGATTAATCGATCATGAAACTGATTTTCAGTTGAAGCCCTCGTGGTTCAGGCAACAGCTCTTTGGTTCAGCTTCAGGAAAGATTGTGGTTTTGGTTCAGTGTAAATAAACAGGTTGTGCCTGAAGTCACTGTGAACGTTTTCTGTATTAAACCAGACCGGGATCTTTCCCGAACCTGAACCAGGTGCTGCGAGAGTCTGAACAGAACCATAAACCAGTTTCATGATGCTGGAGTCTCCACAGGTGGATGTTGTGCTGCAGGATCAGACATTCTGGTGGAAAACAAACACGTTGTCTCGTAACATTTGACTGATACGTTCAGGATCAACGTATTAGCAACTTGGCAAATACGTAAATAAACAACATTTTCTCATTATCATTATCTGATGAGCTTCCTTCAAAACGTATTTGCTGCTGCAGTGTAGTTGTATAGAAATGTTATTTCCAGGAGACGGGGTTGGGAATTTCTGCCTCTGGTGACTGAAAACAAACTCTTCTGAATAATTTCCCTCATCGTGAATTCCTGATCTTCAGATACAAGTCAGCAACTGGTTACTGGGCTGCTCTTGACGCCGTTTTCAAATTTTACATTTTTGAAGATTTTTTTTTTTTTTTTTTTAACAGAAGACACCTTCGTCAGAGAGCTGACTGCATACGTGTCAAAGAAAACTACTAAAATGTCCAGCTCCTACGTTTTCTACAGTTATGGGGAGTAATAACACAGAGCTTTTTAACATCAACGTGTGAGCGTGGCTGAGTGGAAATATCCCGAAGAGAAGCGGGGGAATACGATGTCTGAAACAGAAGATGTTCCGTAAAAACGAAATTTCCTTGAAAACCAAACATCCTAAAAGTTGCGTTGCTCAGTTGCTCACAAAGGCTGAGAAACAAACGTTAAGATGTCTGAGTTACGGGTTGAGGTAAATAAGGATGTGTGAAAACACTGCCCTCCACGCCAGACAGAAACCAACAGACATGAGACAGCAGATGTGATCTAATGGTGTCAGAGACATTTCCCTCATCAGTCAGTGAACATTATGACGGCAGTGATCAGCATTAGTGTTGCCCAGCAGCAGGTACGAGGGCCAAAGCACCTGTGTTCTCGCTGAGCAGCTAAACTCTGAGCACCGGCATCATCTCCAATCGCTCTGTGGCTTCACCACAGGATTTCTCCTGTGAACTGAACCTTTTTCTGTTTTCACACCTTTGCTCCTTTTTCCGCAATCAGAGCCTCACTCGGGCTCAATCTCACACCACACAAGCCCCATGGTGCAGGAGCTGCTCCTTCCCCTCTGCTTCTCACCTTTCTTCCCTTTTGTCTGTCCGTCTCTATCTGTCTCTTCTTATTCTGAGACATGTCTGTCTGTCCGTCTGTCTCCTGCATCCAGCGTTCAATCACTGCTCCTCTTGCTAATGAAACTCCCCACCTCTCCTCTCTGTTCTGCTCTCCCCTGTGGCGCCACTCAATCCAACCTCTCTGCATCAATCTTTTATAGCAGGGCTTTCCACAACACCAGACTCCCACTCTCTCTCTCTCTCTCCTAACAGTCTACTCTCTCTTGTCTCTCTCTCTCAGTGAGTTCATACTCCGCTTTCTGTTTTACTCCTCTAAAGGCGGAAACTCTGCTCTTTCGTACTATTTTCAGCCTCTTTGTACTAATGTACTCATAAATTATTTGAATAAATATCATACATACATACATAAATATCTCTCCTGCAATCAAATTAAAAGCAGGTAATTAAATAAATGAGTGAGAAATGAAATATATTTACTGTTAATTCTCAAACGTCAGCCTTTATGCCTTTATTTATTTGTTAATACAAACTAACTTTCCTCCATGTTTACCTGTTGTCTTTATAATTTCAGTATAACGTACAGCACTAACTCATCGTGAACACTAGCGTTTGTTATATTGACAGACAACACGACGTGTCACTTTTAAAGCGTAAATAATTTAAGGCCAAATATTTTCAGAATAAAGTCTTTTAAATAAAATAAAAATAGTAACTGTAAGCTTCAGCATTGACTCTCAGTAAAGGCTAAAACATACGTGATCCAATCTTATCTAAGCCATTTGATTTCAATGCAACCTACTTCAATCTATTATGACTATTTTGAAAGTAATTAGTGAATGAAAACAGTTGTTCAGTACGTAAGGACAAACAAGGTGGATGAGTTAGTGCTGTGGAAATGTACGTTACACTGAATTCATCTAGACAACAGGTAAACAGGAGGAAATAAAAATAAAGTTCTGTCTCTCTCAGCACCTGAGGTAAATAAAGGGCAATATTAAAGAATCTATCATGTGAGTAAGAAGTGGAAATGTCTCCATGTCCTCACCAGTTCAACTGCATCAGTGGAAAGGAACTGGAAAGTGCTGCATGTGATGTGACTTTAGTGTGAGGTTTAACAAGACCAGGTCAAAACCTAGTCTATGGCTGGACCGTCCTTCATCTGTCTGCTTCTCTCCTAGTCTCTGTCCTGACATATGCAGTGTTTTAATCCATCTGAATTCATAACAAAGCTTTTCTCATATACATGTTCTTCTGGTTCTGTTGTCAGACGACGGAACCAGTATGAAACAGTGACTGAAACGTGGCCCGTTGAGACGACATGTTAACCAGCAGTCACTTCCAAGACATTTACAAGCTGCTGCCCTGCTGCTGAAATCCTGGTTTTACAACATCGATGTCGTCTGACGGAGTCACCAGACACATAAGTTAAAGATGACAGGTGTATTTACCTGTAAAACGGTCGGTCAGAGAAAAAGTTAGGAGCTCATTCACTTCTGTGTCAGCTGCCGTGTGGTTAGTTGAATGAGACGCATAGAGGTTTGCCACAGGTGTGGCACTCGTGGTGCAACACTGGCGTCTCCCTTCTACGGAAAGTAGCTCTGGTTTGTCCAGAAAGTCGCTCGATTCGTGGCTTTTGTGAAGAAAAGTGTCTAAAATGGTCTGAAAAGTCGGTAAATCTGGCGACAAAGGCTCTAAGTTGGCAACACTGCCTGTAAACGCCCCCTGATGACGTAACAGAAACTGTTGGAGCAATTCATTTTGAAAGGGCAACGGCCAATGAGGAAACTCCAAAAGTCAGTCAGCGACATTCACGTTTATAAATCTGGCCCCGCTGTTGCAGTCCAGCCAAAAATACCAACACTTCAAGCAGTAGATTGTAAAAGCACAACAGCCTCCTGTCATGTTGTGCCTGAAGGGTGTAGTTGAAGAAAAAAAAGGAGACACACACACACACACACACACACACACACACACACACACACACACACACACACACACACACACGCGCTGTTTCTCTTCCTACCCACAGTCTCTCTGAACTTCAGCAACACAAGCGAAAGGAAAAAACACACCTGACTACCAGACTGCTCAGGTCAGTCGATCTCATACACATCTATACTCAGATCTTCGACCGACCAGGGTTCTCAGAAGTACGAACAAAGGCTGTCAGTTGAAGGTTTGGTGTGTTTGAAGGCTGTGTAAGAAATATAGCATATTTCAATATATTTACTCTCCAACATTTTATCTGAGTGTCCGAACTCAGAGTAAGAACTAGTTCTGCACTGCAGCAGAATAACAACACTGTTCCTTTCCATGTCTTCCACAGGGATCATCACCTGCTGGGGATGTTTGGCTTCAGTCTGTTAGCGTGATACGATGGAGCCATCGAGTGCATTTGTAAGACGCTTTTACAGGGAGGTCGTTTTAAAATGACTCAGTGGGAAACATTAAAATGTCAGCTGGACACCGTGTTTTCAGCCTGTGCTGTGTCTGGCTTTAATGAGAAGCTGCTTCTGTTTATTCCAGTCTGAAGCGCTTCGAAACTCTGAATTCTCCTCATCTTTACTTCATTTCTGTTTCTTCCCTCCCTCCATCGCTCTGTCCTTGTCCTCCATCCCTACGTCGTCCTCAGTTAAGAGGGGGGCGGCCCCAGGTCCAACGCCATCCCATCGGGATGTAAAATCAACAATCATTCATCCTCCTCCCAGTGACTGACATCTATGCACATCTGTGCACCTCTCTACCAGAGTGATTTGTGTGTCATCAGATACATTTTAAAGGATAAAAATCCACAGTGTCACCACCATCACTTGAAATACTTTTGCCAACCGACTCCAAAAAGCAGTAATATTTTCAACGTTTGTCTGAAGTCGGCCGGTTTGTCTGTAGCTCTAACTGGCTCTTTCTTCCTGTTCTATTTAAAAGCCCTGAGCTGTAATGTTCGGAAATCCAAACATTTGTGTCCTGCTCAGCTCAGCTGGTGCTGGGGGTCATCTGTGTCCTTCACAGGATGCATCGAGACGGACCGACACCAAACACGGTGACATTTTCCTGTAAAATCTCCTCTGACCTTTTCATTGCAGCAGCCATGACGCTTCACACAGAGACTCCTCTCCTCTCTCCTCCATCCTGTCTTCACATCTCCTTTACCTCAGCTCCCTCCCTCCGCTTTCCATCAAACGATCAGCGGCCTGATTCATCCCAGCTCAGGGAAAAGAAGAAGAAGGAGCAGGAGTCCACGTTGTGAGGCGTTGTGGTAGACAAAATTGTAAAGAGGAGCAGTGTGAGTCACAGTGTTCAGGATGGAAAATGTCACCGACTGTGTCTTTGTCAAAGAGCTGAGTTTCAAGTCCACTGTGTTCCCTCTTTAATTATAAACCAACAAAGGGCAGAGTGTTTCGACTGACAAGACAAATTACACATGGGACGGATGAAAATTACTTGAACATGAATGAATGGTAATGAAAAATGGACACCGAATAATCGGCACAGAAATGTTGAGGAAAAGACAGAAGACGATTCCTTAATGGCTTACCACATGATGGACAACCGCCTGTCACAGTGGACAAACTTGCGTCCACATTAATATTGACCACCATCTGGCTGCCAGCGAGAGCTCAGTACTCATCCTGCTCAACGGCAAATCCATACTTTAACTAAAGAAGGCCGAACATACAGCCTGCCGAGCTGCTCGGGCTGCTCACGTTACGCCAACTGATGTTTTATGCAAATGAGGTCAGACTCAGATGGGCTCGTTAGTCCACGGTGGTTCAGCCTCCACTGTTTTCTGCTCCTGCAGCCAAAACTCTGTCCTTGTCACCTCTGTCCATCCACCGCGATCAGGCAAAAATTGCTTAGCAACTTTTTTAATAATCAATGGCAGCTCCTCAAATATTTCTATCACAGCAAACTGAATACCTTTTGGTTTTGACCTGATGTTCAGACAAAACAGGATGTAACCTCGGACTCCGAGATGCTGGGATGGACATTTTTCACTATTTTTGGGTATTTCATAGATGAATCAGGAAAACTGTCAGCAAATGAAACAGTAATGCATTAAAAAAAATAATTAGTTGCAGCTAATCCACAGATAGGACCTTGACAGCGCACATATAAGATAATAAAAACAAAAAGTAAGACAACAAAGTATCATGATGAGGATAAACCAGTTTCAGTTTCATCCCCAAAAACAGACCAAAAAGCCGCACAAGGGAATATTTTGATATTAAAAATGGATCAGATGACGACTACATGACAGGAGTGTCTGGCGGTGATGAACCTCCAGAGAATGATCAGCTGAATCTGCAGCCTCCCCTCGACTTCACGGAGCTTTACGGTGAGTTTCAGCTCATTGTTCCTCTGTTTACAGCTCTGGGTCACTTGTTTTCAGAGAAACAGCTGTAAAACGCCACTGTCCACTACCTGCTCAATCAATCAAATCAGTTATTGCAGGTGCACGCTACCAGTCAACACTGTTAGGATGCCTCCATTTTCCAGCTGTTATTTTAATGTGCATAATTCGACGCCTCAGTGTTTCTGAAATTAAAGCACAGAACAAACAAATAATAGATTTTATTTAAAAATCAAGGAATCATTGAATCTTGTTGATGAACTAAATCTAACTACATTTCTGACTCGTCCAACAGCTGAACTCACTCCTGACGTTTCTGATGTTTTCAACCGGTCTGTCTTTCTCTGTTACTTGTCTTTCTCTCCCCAGTCTGACACCAGTTTACCAGTAACTAACTCCTGCAGCACAGTGTTGACCTGATGATGAATCAGAGGGTGTAGCAACACACTTTGTTCCAACTCTGAGGGTTTGTCAGTCATCAACTAAAGTTGTGAACCCGTAGGAATCATATGAATATGGAGTTTACAGGATTCTTGGTTTTTGGTGACCTGAATTTTTTTTTTTTTTACCTGGGGCAGTTTACCACTGACCTTTGTACCATTTAAGGTTTTTCACTGAACTTGAGCTGAAAAAATAAAGAAAAAACTTGAACAGTGGGGTTGTCCTAAAACTTTTGATAAGTGGTATATGGCTCAGAAAACTTATTTGTAATGTGAACTTCATGACTTCAGAGGTTTTGTATTTCCATGTCACCATTTTAAGAATAACTTGAAACGCAGACTGAAATATTACAGCACTTGTGTCGGTGTCTAGTCTTTTTGTGTGTGATGGGATCTGATATCAGTGTAACGACAAAGATGTTGGGAGAGAGTTTGTGCGTTTGTCTTTAATGTTCATATGTTAATAACACATAACTTGTGTGTTTGTCTGCTTAGAAGTATTGGAGTTTCCTCTTTCAAGTGAAACTGTGTGTGTCCCTGGCTGTGTGTCTCTGATCTTAATTCCCTGTGACAGGAGATCTACATGAAACAGCTCCTAGCACATTCTCGCTCTCTCACACACACACACACACACACACACACACACACACACACACACACACACACACACACACACACACACACACACACACACACACACACACACACACACACACACACACACACACACACACACAGAGAATAAGGGACACATGCAGAGCTGAACACAGTCTCACTGACTGGTTGAATCATCCTGTTCAAATAAAAACTAAGTGAGTGATTAAAAAATGTCCCCAGCAAGCGATGCAGACCCTTCTGAGCTAAGCTGTAATAAATACCACTAATGAAGAGTTAATGGGTGTCGGGCCCCGTTAGATTGACTGAACTGACTGAATGAAAACACTCAAACCTGACGAAACGCGCTCAGAGAGTAAAGCTCAGCTTCTCAGCTTCACATCACTGAACAACGGGTCATTTCAAGGCGTCTCCTCGGGCTCCGGGAAACTGTGGACAGCATTGTTCAATGTTATCTAATATTGTGGCATTTTATAGACTAAACAATAAATTTAAAAAAAAAAAATCCACATAGTCATCAACAATTAAAATAATAATGTAGGCTATAAAGGAATAAGAGAGCTGACGCCAAGTAACAAGACATTGGAGTTTGTCGTCCCTGTTTAGCCATGAGTCTGTTTCTTGCCACTTTTCTCTCCTCTCTGCTACAACCGAGGACGTCGGACCAACCACACAGTCGGCAAAGGAGTCGACGGTTGTCGATCTGAGGAGGGAATCGGATGAAATTTAAAGTTCCCCGCTGACTTTTTGACCTATAGTAGCTTTGGAGCAGTTTCTCTGTGAGCGGGTCGCTGTTTTTTTTATCTTGTGGATGCACACAAAGACGCAGGTAAGACGAGCCACAGTCCCCCGTTGGTTTCACACCGTTCCTCTGGACCACAGGTGGCGGTGAAACGTCAAGATGTGCAGCGATGTGCTAACAAAGACAGGGAAGAAGACTGCAGCCGGTGAACATGGATGTAAGCGAGGCACGTTTTCAAACTATTAAGAAGGATCAGCTCTGCAAGTGTGTAATGAGGGAGGGAACGCATCAAACCTCAACACTGGAGGTAAATATAACTTCTGTTTGTTTACGAGGAAACTCCACAGGGAAGCTTTAGTGTCTGACAAAGGGAGAGAATTTAACCGGTGTCGACGTGTCGCTGGTGTGTAGGATTTTACGAGGAAGACGAGAAGCGAAGAGTTCACGTCCGCAAATCACGTGCTTCATATTCTTCATTCAAAACTGCAGAGTTCGCTGAGTGTGCTGAGGTAGCAGCTGTGTACAGTGGCATAGGTGCCAAGTAACGGGTCCACACTGCAACACACACCTTGCACACAGATATAAGCGGGTGTTTCGTCTGCTGCAGATAAACCGACAGAGGACAGCGATGTCGTGTCCGCGTCAACGGCTCAACACCCGATCGCCCGACTGACAGAGGGGACCGCCCGCACGTGTGTGCGGTGCTGGGAGGTGCGGTGATTGTGTGTGCGACCCGACCGACAACACTGTTTTCTGCACAGCGTGTGGACTCGTGTGTGTGTGTGTGTGTGTGTGTGTGTGTGTGTGTGTGTGTGTGTGTGTGTGTGTGTGTGTGTGTGTGTGTGGACTAACAAGACAACAAAAGAGCTTTGGACAGAGACAGAGACAGGTGACATCCTCACGAATGAAATACTACCTGAACAAATACAAACACAAAACGTTCAGACATGGATGTCAGGCAGCCAAGTGCCAGTTCATCATAGTAACTGAAAGGAGAAAAGAGGGATGAATGAGAGAGGAGGGAAAGGAAGAGGAAGAAGAAGAAGGAGGGAGGAAAAAGGATGGAGGTACCAATCCAAGTCCCGAACAAAGGGGCCGGGTGTCAGAGCTGAATAAAGGTCTGCTTGAGGATGAGACTGAAGATGCAAAACGCAAAAACATACACCACAGAGTGCTTCCATCAAAAGGACAGCGCAAGTCAAGACACACCTGATTACTGCCACCGATATTTACCGTGGGCTGAGCCAGAGTTTGTACAGGAACATGAACTGACGCTGGTACAAAGGTGAGTTCCTCTGAAATCAGAGACCTGAAGGCCAGTACTTGTACGGAGACTCTCTCCAGCCGGCGGCTCCGTGGGGCTGCATGAAACCAAATTTCACGAGAACCTGATGATACATGTTATCTCAGCTCCTCCTGAGGGGAGGACGAACGTCTGAACCACAGTTCATCAGAGTCCATCCAGATGTTTCAGTCGGGACCAGACTTTCATAGAGCCAAGCCAATTGCATGGCTAAAAAAAAAATGCAGACAAAGACAAGAATAGTCTCCAAGTACAAACGGTGCACCTGTAGTTCACTTATTATCACAAACACTGAGCTAATCATGACACAGTCCTACAGCCCCGTGTGAAAAATGTGGAATATTAACTGACAACCTGGATTCCGTTGATATTTAAATCAACAATACTAATGTTTGCAGAGAAGAGACGCAGTCGTGTCTTTCTCGTGGCCTCGCTCTCTGTGGCCAATCAAATTCCCTCCAGATCCTCCCTCATAAAGCTCCTCCTGTGGCAACATAAGCCATCAGAGAAAGAGAGAGGGAGGAAAGAGACATGACAGCAGAGGAGGAGAGAAGAGAGGGAGACGTGGGGATGGAAACAACAAAGCGGGAGCGTGAGAGCCCGAATCCGAAACAGGAGCGGACAGAAAAGCGAGCAGAGCGGTGAAAAGAGAAGAGGAGAACAGGAGGAGGAGGTCTGAGATGGGCGGAGGATGCTGAGTGGAGAGAGGGGGAGGAGGATTAAGCCGGAGCGGGGGAGAGGAAGCGAGGAGGAGAGGTGGAGCTGGGAAAGCACCAGAAGCGGCAGACACAGCTCACAACTGAGCTGAGAGTGTGTGGTAAACAGACGAGAGGAGGCAGTGACTGCACACAGCTCAACCTCCTTTACTCTCACATCTGGAAATAACCTGGACTCTCACACACACACACACACACACACTCACGGCCGAGCGGACTACCAACATCTTGTCTCTTTGAACGTTGTGTTGTTTTTTTTCCTGAGCCTCGGGGGAGAGAGCGACAGGATAAAGAAGAGGAGGACAGAAAGTGCTGGATGTCTCGTGTTTGGGATTTCACAGAGAGCTGAGCCAGTCCTTCCAAAATCCTCCCACTGCTGAAAATAAACAGAAAAGAGGAATTTCTCTGCGCAAATTAGCTGGAGAAAAAGGCACTGGGAGCCACAGAACAGTGCGGATGTGTGGTTACAGCTGCCATTGCCTCCATGTGAAGTGAAGCGGACAGGGTGCTGACTTCTCTGAAAACCCGATCCGCGGCTCGGGGCGGGCTGTGGGCGGCAGACAGCTGGGGCCATGATTCACAAAACCCCACTTGGCATGAAAAGAAAGAGATGCTACAACTGAGAAGAGGCTCCTCTGCCACGATAGGAGCTGAAAGTGAGCTTGTGTGGGGAAACTGAAACTTGAGCCTTTGTTTGCAATAGGGACAAAAAAAGGTCCTGAGCCTGGTCTGTTCTCTGCATAGGATAATGAGTTGCGTGTGAACGAGGAGTCCAAGGCAGAGATCCGGCGGTTCAAACAGGACGATCTGGAGATAAGTCATCAACAAATTCAGGATCTTACACCCAGCAAAGAATTCTGCTTGTGCTGGAGGTACAAAGGTACCAAGAGGTGAGAGGAAGTCCTGCTGAACGCTCTGCACGGCTGGTTTTACTATGTTTTCTCTGGCTGGAATAAGAGAGAGATTATTCTTGATACTTCAGCGTACCTGCACCTCCTCCCTTTTCCACCTGGATCAGTTTTAAAGCCACTACGCTTTTTATCTATCGCCCTCTTGCTTGTCTTGTAACCTGCTCCCCAAATATTTCTCTTTTTTCTTTACTGCCCTGAGGCAAGAGCAAAGAGAGCTGGATTTCGGCTGCCTACTTCCACCCTGCTAAACACAAATTAGGGAGCACAGGGAATCTGTTAGTTTACAGCGACGCACTCGGGTCTGCAGCTCGGTAACTGTGCTGTTTTTATGCAGCCACCTTTCTTTTCTCCTTTTTTTTTTTTTTCTCTCTCTCCAGATGGCTCCCGTGCTGGCAGGTGGATGCAGATGTAATCGCCTCATCCAACATTAACCGGGTTAGACAAAATAAACAATCACGCCGGGGCGCAAGCTTGCGAGCTCGCATTACAGCGACGTTTTGTTTGTGCAAATGAGGTTTCTGTCTTAGTTGTGTCTTGAAAATGATAAGAGACTGAGGGAGAGGGATTTAAACATTTACAGCGGCAGACTTGCCTGCAGCGGGAACATAAGCAGAAGAGAAGATTTTACTTCCACATGTAAAGAGACTGGTGCAAGATAAAAATGAAAAACAAGTCTATTCAGCCTCATGCGTTAGTTTGTCAGGACTCTATTTAGGTGAAGTGCAAATGACTTCAAAATGAGATAAATCACAGAGTATGAAGGATGTGAAAAATAAACTAAAAAAGCACTTAGACCGGTCGCTCTAAAGGGGAAAAGTCACCGAGAAATAAGCTGGGTCACAACGAGGAAACAGCACCATGCTGTATGTTGGTGGTAACGCTGGTTTTCTGCAGGGTGTGGTGGCACCAGCCGTTACAGCAGCACAGCCGTCATGGTGGTCTGTTGTTGTGCTGTTAGTCTGTCTGCAGCTCCCCCAGCTGAGCCCCGTCCAGGCCACCATCTGCCTGTCTCAGGGTCCGTCCCAGGCACGCGGATGCCTCTGTGCCTCGGACATCCTCAGCTGCACCGCCCTGGGTCTGGAGCAGGTCCCCAGAGACATGCCCGCCTCTGCTGTCACTCTGGATCTCAGCCACAACCGGATCGATCAGTTAAAGGGGGGCGCCTTTGAAGGACTTTCTCGATTGGAGACGCTACGGTTAGCGCACAACCAGCTGACGACCATTCACCTGGGGGCATTTCAAAACACCTCCGGGGCGCTGCTCCGACACCTGGACCTGTCGTCCAATCAGCTTCGTGTTTTGGAGCAGCACTATTTCCAAGAGCTGTCTGGATTGGAAGAACTGCTGCTGTTTAACAACCGCATTGTCCAGGTGGAGAGCAGAGCTCTGGCTGGACTGGGAAACCTCCGCAAGGCCTACCTCAGTCATAACCGTCTCACTCACTTCCCCTTCTTCTCCATCCAAGAGCACAGCCACCCTCACCTGACCATGCTGGACCTGTCCTCAAACCGTCTGCTCAAACTACCCCTGGAGGACATATCAAACTTACCCATTCCAGTCCAGAAGGGACTCTACCTTCACAACAACTCCCTGGAGTGCGAGTGCTCGATGTACGGACTGTTCAGGCGCTGGGAGCAGAGAGGATACGCCTCAGTGAGACACTTCAGACAAGAGCACACCTGTCGGGTCTATGGGATACAGAAAGGTACCGTGCGCTTCTTCCAGCATGACCGCTACTTTGAAAAATGCAACCTGACTGCAATGAGTCAGCCGCTCAGAGAGCAGGAGAGCAGCGTCTCAGTGAGGGCGGGAAAGGCGGTGCTGCTGCACTGTGTGACCGCTCTCACCGGCCAGAGCGTGACTTTTCTCTGGGTGTCACCGAATCAGGAGTACGTGGCACCACCGGGGAACAACGGATCGTTGAAGATGTTCGCCAACGGGAGCCTGGAGATCGTGGCAGCGCGCGCAGAGGATTCTGGCGTCTACTGGTGTATGGCTCTGGACCAGCAGCGGCAGCGTAATGAAACCCGCGAGGTCAACGTGACGGTGGTGCTGCACCATGACAGCGAGCCTCACGAGCCCTTCAACACCGGATTCACCACCCTGCTGGGCTGTGTGGTGAGCCTGCTGCTGGTCCTCATGTACCTCTACCTGACGCCCTGCCGCTGCCCTCCCTGTCCGAAGGCCCCGACCCCCGCCACGCCAGGCATGGGGAACGAAGCTGGGGCGGGGAGCGCCCAGTCCTCCATCCTTACCCCCACCCCGCCGGCGACCACCGAGGGCCCGGGCCGCAAGGTCAGTACCAACAAGCATGTGGTCTTTCTGGAGCCAATCAGAGAGCAGCAGAACGGCAGACTCAGGGTGGGGCCGGGAGCTGGGGCGGTGAAAGGACATCTGGGGCCAGGTTTACTGCTAGGGCCAGAGCAGCACCCAAAGCTCCACAGCCAGTCGCAGCAGAGGGCTGGGGAGACAGACTCCATCATGTCCGTGTTCTCAGACACGCCCATCATGTTGCCGTAGAAACGGGACTAACAGAGACAGACACAGACTGGCACTATCATCACCTCTCACTCACTTCCTCCCTCCTCCGCCCCCTGGTTTCCTCCTCACCACCTCCCACTGCACCCAGCACTCGACCTGAGCAAAACAGTAAGCTAGTACTGACTAAGAGCTTTTCACGTGTATCCTTTCTTTGAGAGGCTTGAGCTCATCCAGCTGCCTGAGAAAACAGATCAAGTGCAATTTCAAGAGATTGAATACTGTAACCAAATTTGCATACATTATTGTTTGCCCAGGTCCGCCCACTAAGCCCCTCAGCCACGAACCAGCGCACTGTGATGGGACGGGCGCTCAGGCGTACAGGGTAGGGACGGTGCTCACGGACAAGACGCAGGCAGGACAGCGCAACTTTCGAAATCAAACAGACCAAAGACAGAAAGATTAAGGACTGGGAGGGGAGCTGCGAATGAGTGAGCAAGCTATGTTTGAGATGAAGTGAAAAGACAAAGAGTGCAAAGAGAAACAAAAAAAAGGACGTCAGGGATGGGGGAGGTGAAGACCACGATGAGCATGGACTGCTACGGAAAACCAAGTGCAGGGGGCGATCCCGTTATGCACGGCTTGTACCTTTAACAAACATTTGCTACAGATGCCTTCTAGTCTCGTATAGAGATGTAGGGAGAAAAATATCTTTTTGTAGAGCTTTATAGTGTCTCTGCTTTTTGGTTTTTTTTAATTTATTCTTTTCCAGAGCCAGTGTGTCAGTTGATTGGAGCCAAACAAATCTGCATAGCGTAGCGCTGTCACAATGTGAAATGTTTTAGAGTAGACAAGCTAGAGAAGAAGAGCTTTTAGCAAGTAAAAATAGAAGCTGTTTTAGAGGATGAGGTTTGATTCTAGGCTCCTGTACCCCTCCTCCTCCTCCTCCTCCCCTGGAACCTGATTACTGTCATCAGTCAGAACAGAAGTTGAGCATCAGGAAAACAAAGGGGAAATGAAAAAAAATAAATACATAAATAAACCTCCAAAACATCAGCTGAAATTATTTATGCTGGAGAGGTAGAGCCATTATTCGGTGAGTTCATTAAGAGACGGGGGAACTTTGTGAAAAGGTTTATCTATTGGCTTTTTTATTTCTCATTATGTTTTGGATGATAAATGTGAAAATGAATCGCTGACAAAGGAGAGATTTGCCTTTGTCTGGTGAACGTTCAGCGGGATTGACAGGGCGATCGGGGCAGACGTGCTTTTTGACTTTATTGTCTTCACTGTATTCACTGCATCTTCCCCTCCTCGCACTGCCTCTCTCCCCTCGTCTCTTGTCCTCCCTTTATCTGTGTGTTAATAAACCTCTGTATCTGGACCGTGCAGGAGAATGTCTGCCTTGTTATTGTTACTGAGAGAAAGACACCTGTGTTGGGGCTTATTAATGTAAAGTGAATGCTCTGTGTGTGTGTGTGTGTGTGTGTATCTGTACAGCCACAGTCTTTACGTATTCAGTCTTGACCGAGTGTAAAATAATCATCCGACCTTTTAATCGCACTTTTCCCAATGTTCAACAACAATTTCACTCTGAATTCTCACAACTAATTCTACGGGGAACTTTAGGGATTTGATTGGTTTTCTTGTCCATTAACAGAAGGTACAAGCAACAGACTTCACAGTGACAATACCCTGGGGCTCTTTCTATGATGCAGATATTGTGTTGTTGAGGTTATAAAGGCAAAACTAAACGCGCTGAGGCTGCTGTAAATCAGAGGTCGGCTGACAACGTGATGCTGGATGATCCAGGGAGGATCTAAGACAGTTGTCTCAGGAGAACTGCAGGTTATTACTGTGTAAAAATCAGCCTTTTTTTCCAATTTTTGACAATATCCACTTTTCAAGATCTTCAATTTATTTTCAAATCCATTTTTAGGAAGGTCTTGAAGCAACAGTTCATCAAAATTACAAAAGAATATATTAGATTTTCCCCGTCAGCTCCGTACTACTGAGGTAAATCAAATTTGCTTTGCGGCCCTAAAAGTCCTCAGGATTTCTTTCATAATACTAAATGATGGAGGGGGACTGAAGATAGTTGTCACAGGACAGTAGCAACTGAAAGTCTGTGTTTTATATCTCCAATAAATGTTCTTGTGGACAGAAGTGAAGAAAACAGCGAATGAAAAATGAAATACAGCAGTAAACAGGAACACTTGATGCCTTCTTCCACCGGTTATACATCCAGTTAGAGTGAACCAGTCCGTCTGCATCTTCAATCTGAATTCATCAGACCTTTAAGAATCTAATGTGAGAAACAACGGACGGAGATAATTCCTCCTACTGACAGAGAAGCAATAACAGGAAACTTTAAAAGCATGTGATCACAGGATCAATCGTAGCAAGGTCTGTCAATCAGAGGGAAGGACTGAACCTTCATCTGCCATATTTTTCACTCTTGAAAAGAAAATCCTTACTTTTTACTCAGTGATATGTCTCCTTCTGCAACCTTTGTGAGAAATCCTTAACATCTGCAGTAGCAGTCATGTCAAATTACCATATATAATATAACCAGCGGTGAAATAACAGTAAATTGAGCGAATGAAAACTGCTCTGATTTCTGTGGCTTCAGCTGACGTGTTGTTCATCGGGACCAGTGAGATGCTGAACAGTCACTTTAGCCTGCGTTGGAAGGATCACCTCTGTCTCTGCACCGTTATAGCAGTTTGGTAAATACGGACTCGGGCCTTAAAGGCTCAGTTCACCAGAACCACAAACAGCCCATATTTCTAATTAAGCAGGCTGTGTTTGACCGTAGCCACTGTGTTAGATCATTTTCTGATCTCCAGTAAACTCAGAATAAAACTGGGGTGACGCTCACGTGTTTCCTTAACGTCCACACCTCCCTGTGTTTGGTAATACAACTGCCATTATCACCACCCTCCCCGGCCCCCTCCCTCACCGCTGTCGCCTTCATTTTCATCACCATGCACTCGCAGCGCCACGACTGTCACTGAACCCTGAGATAACCATTACTGTCCCCATGGACAGACTGTTGCTCCACCAGGGAGCCATTTCCTTGCCACAGCAGCAAATGAGATGAAACGTAAAGCCCGGCTGCTGCATTGTTCTGCCTCATTAAAGCCCCGTTTCAAAGCTGCTCAAGGCCAAAGCTGAATGTGTGGAGGTAGTCCGTCCATCCTGAGGCCCTGTCTCTGCACTAAAACTGTATTATCACCACTATTTATATCCGGACATTATATATGTTACTTACATTCTTCACTAGTAAGACTCATCCTGTCCACTTCTGGTTATGGAGCATTTGAGTCATGGGGTGTCATGCAAGAACCCCTCGTACAAACAGAACCGTTCTTAAGTGGTACGTGAGTCACTGAGGTATCTTAGCTATGAACAAAACTGACATGTGCTCCAGGCCTGTCGTAAGAGTCGTGCGCTGACTGGAACGTCTGTGCCGATGACGCCCATTCTACCTTTTACGGGGGTTTAATTATCCTAACATCTGCGGCGCGTTTCAGGGGGAAAAGTCTTTGTCAAACTGAAGTAATCTGTCCGTTGCGGCTCGGTGCTACATTTCTCATTCTTATGCATGGCTGCGTCGCGGGAGATCGTTCCAGACTGTACCTTCATTTGTACCTGAAATACCCAGAGGATGCTCTTTGGTACAGTTATTGAACCATCAGGAAAGCTCGACGCTTTTATGACACACGCCTCGAAAAATGTCATAATCAGCTATTACTCTTAATGTACTTTACTCGGTACGGTCAAAAGAGCAGCTCCAGAGAAAATGTAATCTACGTAGTCACGTGTTCAATTAATCATTGAATACAGCAGCTTTCATTTATGCAGGTCTGTGCACGTGTGTGTGTGTTTGTTCTTATATCCCAGTGGGGACTTTAACATGAATGCACACTAACACATGGGATCTCGCGTCAGCGTGGGGACACAAATTGAGGTCCCGCCCCTCGCTCAGGTAGAGACTGCTGGTTGAGGGTTCAGACCAGGTTTCAGGTTTCAGGGTTAGGGTTCTGTCTTCGCGTACTGACAGAGGAACAACAGATCGGCGATGTTGCCGCCGGTCACGTTTGAAAGCTGTAACGTCTCAGCGTTTGAGTTTGTCCCGTCGCTGCCGGAGCAGAGCAGCGTCCGGGGATTTCTCCAAACTGATCAACAGGACATTAGAAAGGGAACTCGGTGGAAACAGGCACACGAACATTTTTCTGGGAAAATGGAACGTGAGTAGAATACACGTTCACGTAAGTGAGCAGCGACTGTGATTTATACTCCACCACAAATCAGAGACCACTCACGGAGGACAGGGGGGAGGGCAGTTTTCCAAAAGGGAAACATTGGCAGCAGCCTGCAGCACTGGGAGGAAGAAAAGAAACTCCCAAACAGCCGCTGTCATTTTATTACCCGACGCGTTCGGATTTACTGGGTTTGGATCTCGGTGAAGATCTTTTACTCTCCATTTCTTCCGTCAAGACTAAAACACAGTTTTTCTTGTCTGACACTGGAGCGTTACCAAAGCCATCTCCAGACTGGCTGAATATTACACACGGGGAAAACGATGACGAAAAGGGTCGGAGCTGTGTGACAGTAACTTCCTGTCGCCTCCAACTTTCCGTCGTGTTAAGCATCAGTGTAGACAATCACAAAGCCGTTCACACATCTGATCACGATCACGAGTTAATCACTTTAGCAGCAGCAGCAGCAGCAGCAGTTTGGGCATCGCAGTGTATTTACACTGCCCCCACACCACAATGCTGTAGTACAGACGTGTGATGTGTGTGTGTGTGAGTGTGTGAGTGTGTGCGCACGCACTGGGGAGGGGACTGACAATAAAATCTGACTGTGAATGTGTAATGGGCTGTGAGACTGGAGTTCTGTATGTGTTTACTAGCGGCTGAATTCTCAGCTGAAAGACGAGGGGATAAAAAAAAAGAGAGAGAAGCTTTAAAGACAAAACAACAGATAAAATCCTCACTCGCATGAAACCACCAGATCCACGTTTCTACAGTTTACTTTAAACTGCTTCAGACTGGTTCCAAATACAGAGAGATCACACACACACACACAGATTTTCAAATGTCAGCTTCTATCTCATCAAAGCTGCTCGAAACTATTCCAAACCCATCTCAGACAGAACAGATTCATGTGGTGCTCATTTTTACTGGAACGTCCAAAGATTCGTGGCTCAGTTCACAAACAGAGCAACAACAGTCCCCGACAGCGCTGTGGTTCTAGTGTCATTTACAGTCCAAAGACCGGTTAGTGGGTCTCGGTTTCATGGGGTTTGTATCTGGTGAATTTACACAGTCCAAATGTGTAGTGTTCCCCGGCTACGGACGCAGGAAGCCGGTTCCAGACCTGGGATTCATCACCCAGATCTCCGATTCGTTCAGCAATATAAACAGGTCTGGGGTCAGACGCATTGACACGCTGTAGATTCACGACTGAAACTGTGTGAAAGCACAGACAGAAATGTGCAGACGCATTCTTTTCACAGGGTTTATAAAGCCGTGCGGGCTCCTGCTTCTGTTTCATAAATCAGTGTGGAACCGAGTGCACGTGAAAGAGCCTCATGTCACCTCCCAGCCAGAGTCAGAAACGGACGGAGAAAACAAACTGAATCCCTTGCTCGCCTTCCAATGCTCCTGCATGGCTCCACCACTCAGTGGGAAGTGGCGGCTGAAATGTAAATAAAAAGAATGATAAACTTCTTTATAATGAAGTTCATAAATGTGGCTTTGACCGACAATCTACAGAAAACCTGGCTGAACAAAACAGTAACACAGTCAGTGACATTACATCTTATCAGTAGGCTCCTCCTCAGGTATCTCTGTTAAAGTGGTTGCACGCTGGTCTGAAGGTCCTCGCATTCTCACTGCACATTCTTCTGATATAAATATCACTTTTTGTGGGAAATGGTGTATGCATGGCTTCTGCATGGCTTCTGCATGGCGTTCACATCCTTTACACATCTGGCCCCTGGTGCTGTGCTCATTGACAGATGTTTCTCCCGCTTTGATAAACAATCAACCGTTCAGAGCTTTGTAGGCGGGGTCAGGAATCGGGGTGTCATCTTCCTACGCAGCTACATCCATGAAAAATGAGGACACGTGTGGATGAGATTGTTGTAACGCTGCTTTCACGCAGCAGACGCATGTCTGAAGCGAGTCCAGTCAACCGGCAGAGGCTCCAGTCTGCGGTGGATTTCCACATACTTTACTGCTGAACCAGAGAATTACACGCTGATACTGTTCCATCCAATAATCCCACCTCTGCTGCTGGGCATGCTCTCGCTGTCTTTATTCAGAGAGATGGTTAAACTATGTTTGAACGTCAGTATCATGTCAGTTCAGTTCCATCCCTGATGGAAACACCGGTTCAGAGAAGCCGAGCAGCATCTGGCCTGCACCTGTCCCTGGCTGAGAGAAGCACCGACCACCACTGCGGGTTTGACCTGCACACTGTGTCGGTCCGAATGGTCTACAACGCTGCATTCAGACCCACTTCAGCCCTGCGTGAAAAACACAACCCCTCGTTCATTTGAAGGAGAGCAGTCCATCGACTATGGGGGGAACCTGCCTCACACGAGGTGACCTGACGCACGACAATCTGTGTTTCTACTGCTCATCTCACAATCAGTGCCACGAAAGATGAAATACCTGCTGCTGTGATAACTTCCCAGAGTTATAAAATCCCGTTTCAGAGCATTATAAACCTCTGTGCGGCGCCTTAAACACGTGAATCTGTTACTCAAACTGGACTTTGTGGATCAGATATCATAACAAAAGAAATCATAATAATGTGGAGTTTATATATTGGAAGTTAAAATGTACAAGAATCAGTAAGACCTCTGCTAATGGTAACAGTTTATTTAACTGCTAAGGTCATTCAGGGAGGCTTTTATTTTGAAGGAGGAAACCTGCCCAGTGTGTGTTGCTGTTTGCGTCTGTGACGGTGAAGTTCCCTCTGTGCTAAAACAGCTGTTCCGGTCGTTATGCGAAGCTTCCACCACATTACAGCTCGTTACATCCAGACCCGCGGACGTAAAACCCTTCAGTCACGGAGTTAACAGCTTCTGAAAACCTCTACCACAGAGGCGACGATGACGAGGTGACGGTGGCTGGACGGAAATGTCACCGGCGACGGGGCAGAGCGAGGCAGAATAAGATGGCGCTGCAAAAGCAGGCACTCTGTGTCAGAGCGAATAAATGAAGTGAAATAAAATGGAAGTTCAGGCTCATTATCGGGCACAGGAAGCACAGAGTGTGACAGTGTGTGTTTCTTCTCACACACAGTAACTTCATCAGTGAAGTAAAAACGCATGATGTAACCTCAGCGATGCTTCTCTGAGGAAACTCGGCTCCGCTGAATCTCACCGTTTGCATCATCACAGCGATGAATGTGTCTCAAGTTATGTAAGCGTGTGAAATAAATACACCTCAGACCGGAGTCGCATGCAGACACGATGCGTTCGTGTGACACAAGAGTATTCAAAAATACAGGAAGAATACACATATAGTACTAATACAGCCCCCATGAATCTCTCAGGAACCTCTCTTCTCCACCGGCCCTGTTCATTTCCTGTGTTCCCTTCATGCTATTATTCAAATCAGCACGGTATCACTAAACATCACACGAGATCCTCAGCAGCCATAAATCACCACTGAAACTGCTGATTATTATGCAGCAGATCCTATGGGGTGGTTTAGTCATAGAGGAGAAGCCCATTACTCTAAAGCAGAACAGCCCACACAGCAATGATGCCGAGGGAAAGAGAGAGGGCGTTTAAAAGGGAAGAGATGGCGGGAGGTGCATCACACTCACATCACATCCTGCAGGTATTTTTTCACGCTTCATTAAGACGCTCTACACACGTCAGTCCGATTATTTACTGCACGGAAAAAGCTGAAATTGACTCTTGGCGTCCATTTGAATGAAAAATGGTTGTTCTCGTTTGTGGTTCCCCGGTGGTGGAGCAAGCTACCAAATGTTATCGGAGCAGCGGCGTCCTCTTGAAGACTCATCTCTTCTGAGAGTATCTCCTGACACCTCTAACACCCTAACACGCCTAACTAGCTCTTACTGTGCACTTTGTCTTTTGAACAGATTCAGCACTTAGTTCTTGCTTCGAGCTCCCTGCTGTACTGAAGCCTCAGCGTTGGCCCTCACTCGTTTGACAAACGAGTCAATGTAAATGTCAAATGTAAAAATTGTACTCCTTCTCATAAGAATCAGATCTGAACGCAGAGACATGAAACACAAGTTGATATGATTCAGTGAGACGTCCGCTTCCTGAGGATATCCCTCCAGAATAAAGCTCCAGAAATCCACTTATAAACCAGAAGAAAAAGAGGCTGCAGAACTTCTTTCAGAATCCTCCTGTTTTTAAGTTTCCTTCAGTATCACAGTGACCCAGTGACAGTTTTCTGAACATCCACGGCTACGCTGAGAACAGGAGCTGATCACAGCTGGTTCAGCTGCTTTTACTGGAGACAGTCTGACTAAATGGAAGCCGATACAGGATAAAAAAAAAAAACAGGGATCAAGTTGTTGCCCACAACATAACTCTATCCTTTCATATACAAATGTTTTCCCTGTGTTGACAATGTGTGGAGATGCAGCCAAAAACTCAAGCTTGAGAAGCCCTGCCCTCACTTATTTCAACTGCCATTTCAACGGCTCATTCAAGGCGTGACGACTACTCCGATCTGTGAGCTGCATCGGATCAGACTGGATGATAAACAGGCAGAGCTTCTGTATCTGTCATGTTTCATGCGGGCAATAAGCAGCAGCCATGAGCCATCATTGACATGTTTGTATGGTTTGATCATGGATGTGATTCTCTCTCTTCTACCAACCACTCTGGAAAGTAACCGATGATCATTAGGAGAAAAACCAAGCTGTCAAACCAGAGTCAAACGCTGCGAGCAGAGAGTCCGTTTTAGGTCTCCACAGGACCAACCTGGCCGTTCTTATTCAAAGTGTCCTCAGAACTCATTTACACTTGGGGGAGTTGGGGGTTATGCTAGAAAACGACCTGTTGTCAGACTAGACTGGACGGGAAACGTGTTTACAGCTGTTTGGAAACATCAGCATCGTTTGAACATGGAGGAGGAGAGCTGGGGGAGGGAAGTTCCGCCCTCCAAACCCTGTCTCCTAGGATTTACCTACATTTACAGATGACTAACTGTTTTCCCATCGATGTCGTGGTGGTTACAGTAACGTGATCATGTTCAGAGGCAAAATTTCAAATTACTTTGGTAAACGTCAAGGAAAGCTGGTGTTAAACTTTCTGTAATCTTAACCGAGACCTGTGAGAGTCCAAACAGAACCATAAAAAGGTTTTATAAGGCTGTAGTTGCTACGCGCAAATATTGTACTACAATCTCTAACCTGCCAAAGCCTTTATAACCGTGTGCTTCACTCCGCTCACTCAACCACTACATCTACTGCATTATTGTTATAAAAAGTAACCAAACACACAAGAAAAGCTGTAAAATGTTCCGTGACGCACACAAAGCTACGCGCCATGACTGCAGCACTTCAGTGTTATTTCCCATCACGCCTCCACGCAGGATTGCCTCTATCCTGTCAGATTAGTGTACGATCCATCGCCTCACACATAGATGTGTTCAGTTTTGCTCCATCCTCATCCTGTAAGCTACACCATAGCTTCTCCTCAGTGCCTGAGCCGGAGGGGTTAATGTGATGTTCTCACTGTGATGCACCTATGTGAAACGCAGGGCCGAGCAGATTTTAAATATGTACGAGGTCTTCCCTCGTGCTCAGCTTCCACTTCAAAGAATGCATTTCGGTAGAGGCTTGTAAAATGACTGAGGAGAACACAGCTGTCGTCACACACAGAGAAAAGCCCCGAAAAAAGACTGGTGGCTGTATTAAAATGGTAAAACACAAAGAGAGGAGTTATATTAGTCAGACAGAAATTCAGGTTTTTCCACAACCTGTCAGGAATGTATTACAAACTCCTCTTATTCTAATCTTTAGCTTTCCCATCATACCAAAGACCAGAGATGTGAACATCCGAGTCCGAGTGTCTGCAGAAAAATATCCCCCAGAGTCACAACGCAGTCAAATCAAAAACTGTCACAGGTCCAGGTGCATTGTGGGCAATGTAGGCACCAGATTGTGAGGAATCAAAAAGACGACTTGTCTGGTGCTGCTGCATCCGTTGTTTAAAACTGTCTATTGTGAGTCCGACAGTGTTATAGATGAGAAGTTCCTTTTTAATGTGGCATCAGGATATAAGCGTCCATAAAGCCATGTTGAAATCATATTCCAAAAAAATGTGTGTTTTATATCCTCAGCTCTCATCTCCTGAGAAAACGCAGTAACTCAGCTGATTGTTGTCTGCAAAGTCTGAACGGGAACTGCTCGCAGCCACAGCAGCAAAGTCATTTAAGCAACTAGGTCCAAAAGTTCAGTGAGGTTCATACTCAATGACTTTTCCTCAGTTTTCACTAGATGTTGACGGACGCTACGGGATGAGCTGTTATTTTTACGTCTCAAAAGTTTAGCAAAACAGACAAATTTTTATCAATACCTTTCTTAAAAAGCAACTCTCCGTTCATCTCGCTCCTTCTCATACGCAACATCTTTTTAGAATCACACAATGTCCCGTTGAGTTATTATGGCCCATTTTTGTCAATATCTTTCTCATATTTTCATCAGACACTTCAAAAGCTCTACATTCATCTAGTCCTCCTCCCATTATAAACACAGCCTCCACTTTTTAGAGGACAATCATGCACTATGGTCAAATTCATTTTGGTTGTTACATGTATTTTACCAGCTGTCAAAACCTCCTATTCTATTTCCACAAATCAGTTCAACCCAGATAATTAACAGTGACACAGCTTCCATCTAAACTCAGGGGTTCAAATACAAGTCCTGTTTTTACTCAATTCATTTCTGTACAAGGCAAAAATATTGTTCCAAAGGTTATTTTGTATGTTTTGTTGGCAGCTACACTCAGACGGACAAGAGAGGAATAAATGAAGCAGTTCAGACAATTTAAAGCTACTTCCAGTCTCAGCAAAAAAATACTGAAACAGATATTTCTGCGGCATAAACACACACAGATGCAGACAGTCGCTTTGCGTTACACTTCCACTAAAGACACGGCTTACACACCTACACACACTTACTATGCACGCATACTTAACACAGGAACAAACATGTAGACACCCACTCAAAAATAAAAGCCTGAAAGTCAACGTGTGCAGTGACACTAAGTGTCCTCCTGTATGAGCTAATGTTACACAGCAACAGAATCTGTCACAGGAACCAGAGTTACTGCAGCGTTTAGACTCCACTTCCACGTCTACCGAGAGACCGGCAAGAAGCTGAGCCGGGATTTAAAAAAAACATTTAAATGTCGACTGTGAGCTGGTGACATTGGTTACGAGATAAGATAAATACGTTTCTGTGTCTGCGGGATTACTCGAGTCTGAAGGAGGTCGGAAAAGGCGATGGCCAAGAGTCCAGGGGAGAAGGGTAGCAATGACAGAGGGACGGTGGAAGAAAATGTAAAGGAGTGTTTGCGCTCAGCAGTAAACCGATACTGTTGTCACTGTCAGGCTGCTACAGCTTGGCAGGGTGTAAGAGAAGGAGACAGGAGAGAGCCAACGTGAAGACATAAAAACGGACGGGTCAGAAAGCTTAAGTTAGTGCTGCGGGACAACATGGTGTGATGCTAGAAACTACAGGTTTGAAAACACACGTAAACAGGACTAAAACAAGTCCAAAAGCACGTTTGATCTCAGTTACTTTTGGATGGTGTAGTTTCTTGGTGGCACTGCATGACGCATTTTTTTCAGAAGGTATGGAGAGTAGAGTAACAGCATGTTACTCTACTCGTTGCTTCCCTCAGATATAGGAAGCAACGCAGAGCAGACAAGTGTAGATTCATTTCGATCAGGAAATTCAGGACCAGGAAAACCGTGTCTGGTAAAGTGGATTGTTGAAGTGTGTAAAACATATCTCATGGTCTCCTGTCTACTTGTTCGACATTATTTTCAAATCAGGGAGAGTTTAGATACCCACTAAATATACTTTGAATTCTTTGTTAAAAAGCATGAGGAAAGCTTGATGATTTTATCTAACAGGTAATGTAGGTTCTTCTTTAAAACAAGCACCAAGCAGTTGAAGCACACTATGTCTATTCTACCATCCTACCAGCGCAGCTGTCTTTAAAAACCAAGCTAGAGTCTAAACAAGGATTTGACGGATGTAAATTGTACCAGGCCCTGTCGTGAGACTGAAATGCTAAGGCTGTTTAATGCTGATGCAACATGAAACTCGTGTTAATGAAAAGGAATTCTTGTTGCTCATCGGCCATTTTTAAAAGGCACCTCGGTACACCACCACGTCTGCTCGGTGATAACTCAGCTGGACACAGGAACTACATCACTGCTGGGTTTCAGGCTGTATTTGTTGATGATATATCATCTGATTTCTTAAGGATCCATAAAGGCGCTCCTCAGGGGCTTGTTTTAGGGCCACTGTTGCTCTCACTGCACATTAAGAATATCTGTTCTACCGTAAAACATTCTCAATATCTTTTTTATGCAGATGACACAACTTTTTATTCATTGCTTCTTCTCATACACTGGCGATACCTAATCCACATTTCTTACCGATCTTGATCTGGTATTTAATGCAAAAAAGACCAAATTCATGCTCTCCATGAAATGCAGATGTTTGTCTGCTGCTTAACCCTCGGTCTATGGATTGATGACGATCTTTCAGATTAGATGTTGATGAGTTTGTTTGTCTGGTGCAACAATGAACTGACTCTACAACCTCGTCTGTGACATATTTTTCATATGCCCGTGCCACCATCTACACTTCATTCCGTAGATCTCAGCAGTAGTTCATGGACTGAAAGGCTGAAGGAATCATCGACTTTTGACTCTGCAGCAGAGCAGCAATACAACTGCTGCTTGATTTTCACACATTTCAGGCATTTGGCTGAAACTCTGATCCAGTTTTAATTTAGAACAAATGAGCAGAGATTTTAAATCTGACAGTGAATTCAACCAGAGACCAATGATTCCGGAGCCTGTGAAGCTTGAAACAGGACAGATGTTGTGTGACATGACTGAACCGTCAAACTTCCATTAAGAAGGACTCCTGTTCCTCCTGCTCTCTCTGTCTCTCCACTAAAACATATCACATCAATTATTAATGGAAATCACAGAGTAAATAAAAGCAATGTAGAAGAAATCCCATCTCACCGTCGCACTCTCTCTGTCTCTCACTTTGGAACAAGGACTTTGAGTGTGTTGTCAATAGTTAAATCATATGTCTTTCTAGAAGATGTGAAAGCAGTTAGGGGAGCGATATGAGGAACTGAGTGCTCAGACTTTATCTGTGAAATGTCTTCATGTTTATCTCAGCAGTTATGATGAAAATGACTGTGTGGGCCTGGTTTCAGTTGAAGAAGGGCTGCAAATTTTAACGAATTGTCTTAATTGATTGGAAGTGGTTAATCAAAAGTCGGTTCATCTTTAAAAATTACCACAAATTAACACAAAGTGCATGTTTTCCAATACTATCATTTTTAAACTACTGGTGTGAAAACTGAAACATTCCACCTCACCGGGAAACTGGATTTACATCAAAACAAACCTTCACACTTCCAGGGAGCCAAACAGTTTTATATTCAAGGGAACAACAGTGTTGCTCACTTGTTGAACGTAGGAGAACTTTCCAGGATAAATTCTGAAAAGATCTTTACACAACGTTGGTATTCGTCTGATGTAACTGAATCATCAGGAATCGAACTGAATCAAATCAAAACGAATCAATTCTGGACTCGAAATCGAGAGAGTGGACTGTGACATGCAGTGACGGTCGCTGTGTAATGCAGCTTCATTACACCAGGTGACATCTTGATTAACCCATAATTCATTAATCACTGACATGTCCAGTTTACTGCTGACAAACCTCATCTGAAACACCCACGGCTATTGATGGTAAAATCTGCACCCAAGTGTAACGCCACACAAGTTCACAAGCTGCATTATCTGAGAAAGTAAAATACGTGTGTGTGTGTGTGTGAGTGTGAGTGTGAGTGTGAGTGTGAGTGTGAGTGTGTGTGTGTGTGTGTGCGTGTTTCCTAAGTGTGTTTACCTTTGTGTGTCTGCAGCAGTGATATCCTGTAACGACAGTCACTCAGTTTTTCTGGAACAGTTTCAGAGATTAACGCCTCAGAGAGCATTTATAGAAGTTTACAGATGGTGCTAATATTCAGCCTGCTGCTGCTGTCAGCGTGGACGTCTTCTCTCAGCAAATCAGATCATCTGAACACCTTCTGAGATCTCTACAACCCACACAGAAACCAGTACATCCACAAGAGGGGCTCCAGTAAAGAACACGGCAGGGTTAAAGGTTTAAGAAGGTTCTTTTCTGCAATGATTAGTCCAGGAGTTTTCGCTGTGGACACCCTTCAGATAGAAGAGAGACAATAATCTTACCACAGAGTCAGTTAGTTACAGCGGCTACGAGCTACATCTTGAGCCCTGTTTCTCATCATATAGTTGTTTCCATTCTGTCAAACTGTCACATTAAAAGCTGCTGAATCAGCTGTGATCAGCTCCTGTTCTCGGCGTAGCCATGATGTTCAGACAACTGTCACTGGATCACTGTGATACTGAAGGAAACTTAAAAACATCAAGATTCTGAATGAAGTTCTGACGCTTCTTTCTCTTTTTTGAACACAACACAAACAGTGGGCTGAGGGAAATCATAACATGCATTTTTCACTATTTCTGGACATTTTATAATGAAAACGATCAATCAAGTTACCGAGAAAATCATCAGCAGATGAATCAGTAATGAACATAATTGTTAGTTGCCTTCGGTGGTTTGCAGCCCATTTAGAAGTTCCAACAAGTATCAGGAACCGTTGAAACAGGTGTTTATGAGGCCAGAAGAAGAAACAGATTTCAGACATCATCACAACATCCTTTCCGCCTCTTAAAATTAAAACTAGCACAAGTAATAAAAACAAGGTTAAATTATTTATCATTATTTCATATCCGCCTCGTTCCTTTTCTGTGATTCCTCTCCAACATGCAGGTCCTGCGGGCTGTACTCACGCAGCTCAGTAAATCACATTAATGTCAAATGGTTTAAAGCATGAATTATTATGAAGAAGTATTAATGAGGGTGGATGTGATCAGACCCCAGTGTTCATTTATTTAGCATGTTAGCTTGTTTTCCGGCTCCATCTGTGCACTGACCGCTGAGCCAAGAGACTGTTGGTGTTGTGCCAAACTCATCATCAGTGACGTAGCTACACACAGCAGCAGTGTTGTCAGCTGGTAACGAAGGACCACAGTGAATCTTAATGTCTACGTCGGCTTTTATGATTCCAAAAGTCCTGCATTCAAATTTTTAATTTGGTATAGGTACAAAAGTATCAGCATCAAAATATACGGTAGTTACAAAACTAAAAAAGTGCTCATGATGCAGAATGGCCCCTTTCTGAATCTGAATGATGCTCCCCCCAATCCATGGGGGAGCATCACTTTGACACTGCAGCTGGTAACCGTGGAGTCAATTTTACAAACTACTGCTACAGCTTAATCTATGATAAACCTTCATAATTTATGAATACGTTGAATACGTCGGACAAAACAGACGTTGTACGGCGTCACCTCTGCGGCTGCAGTCTCCCCATCGACCGGTCGGTCAATGTGCTCTCGTCCGGCCACTCTCATTGGTCGGACAGTCCCCGTTGGTACACGGGGAGGAAAGCGCTACATCAGCAGTCTTCCAGGATAAATCCATTATTTACTGCAGGCGTGGGAGGGACAGACTACCTGTGAAAACGGGGGGGTGTTGCGAAAACACAACTTTGAACTCGCCCAACCAAATGTACACTGCTAGGTCTAACTTATTCGACATTTACTGAATGTTTAGTGAACCCGCTCCAAACTGACTGACACCCTGTCAGAGAAGTCCTCGGTGTGGCTGCGTTTTCTTATAAGGAACGACCAAAAAGCTGAGTGTAAACTTTGCAAACGGCAGTTTTCATTTCGCAGCTCAACAACCAACATGGCAGATTATCTATCTATCTATACGACGGTAGGCTGCCTTGTCTGCGTTGGGACGCTCCGTCAACTTTCTTGTTTAACGCCTGAGGCTTTGAGTTTAAATCCCTCAATAGATCTTGTGCTGGGACCAGTTGATAAAGTTCCGTTTTCAGAAATCACATGAATATGGGCAGGTGGACGCTGGTCCTCTCTGAATCTGCTGTTAACATTTCAAACTAAAAAAATTAGGTTAAAATGATTTAATATAAACTAATAAATACTGGTTTAGGCTAACGAGGCTGCCAAGTGGAGTGGACTTAGCGTACTGTGGCCGATTTAGTTCATCTAGAGATAACGTGCAGATCTTTTTCCCCGCAACCCCTCGATCGGTTGAAGAGCAGCTACGATTTCAGTCGAGCAAGAAGGTCTCTGGTTGACTAGAGCCCCGGACGCCTCAGGCTCTGGGTAACTGTTGAGTGTTTTTCACCCTTTTCTGACGTTTCATGGACCAAAGTGAAATTCCGTCATTTAGTGGTTGTTAGTACCTAGAGTGTAGCTGTTGAAAAAAAAACAACACTTTATTTCTTGAAATACTGGAGAGAAAATTTAGCCATCTTGAAGTTTTGGATGAGCGTAGGACACAGAAAGACGTCGACCCGCGCTGCTTACGAATGTCCTTTGAAACCTCTCTACTTTTACATAACAAGTATGCGAACCAGTAGAGGTGGATTTCTAAAGAGTTTATCATTTATATGCTAGTAGGTTCACTGTAAACCCAAATATTCAATTCAATTCAATTCAGTGTTCAATATTTTCGTGGACGTGAATCAATGAAGTAATTGATGCTTGTTCATTTAATGGTTCTAACGTCTCCTTCAACCGCCCCCTCCTCCCTCTGCCTTCTCTACCCTTTTCTTCTATAACCTTTATCATCCTCTTCCTCTCCCCCATCACCTCATGTGTTTTCTGTTCTCTCCCTCAGATCTATCCATCTAACCTCTACTCTCTCCTTCCACCTTAAACCTCTCGTCCATCCGTCTAAAAGCCTCCGTCTGACTCTCTCCATCTTTACTTTATTCCTCTGGAAATCCCTCCTTTCCTTCCTCTTGTTTTCTGTCCTCTGACCTTTCGTGTCTGTATGATTCCTCCTCCATCTTTGCTGTTTTCCCTCCTCCTCTCTTTTCTCCATCTTATTTTCCTCAGAACTTCCTCTTTGCTCAGACCCTCGGCGTCTCCCACCCTCCATGCTGCTGTCGTTTCCACGGTAACAGAAGACCACCGATATGATGGGAAATCTGCTCCAGCGTCGACGATGACACACACACACACACACACACACGCAACACAGTTATGCAAACATTCATCAGCGTGTGTGAATATACTCAAACCTCTCCGTGTCAAGTCAAACACACTCAGTATGATGGAACCAATCAGAGCTGGGCCAGAAACATTCAAATCTGTTTGAGCTGTTATCACCTGTTGTCACCACCCAGAGCTACAGCACCTTTTCGAAACCAAACAGCCACCACTTTGAAGATGTCGCGTATAACGCTGTGATGTATGCAAAGGATTTCACTTCTGAAGCATTTGTGAAAGAAAATCTGTCCAACAGACTCCGTAGAACACGTCACAGGTCGAACATACAGTCAGAGGCAGGCTGAACACAGCAGAATCAGTCAACTCTCATGACTCCGCCTCTCATAAGCACAGATAAAACCTTGACAACAAACACAAACAGATCTCCAATCAGCGTGCGGAGTCTTTTCTCAGCCGCTTCCTCTCGTAGATGCGACTGTTCCTAGACTGTCAGGACTCAGTCACGTGCCATCTGCGTTACTTTCTGTCTGAAAGTGACCTTTCCTGGACATTTTAATATCTCGATTTTCACATTAGAAATTTTACACATTGTGCAAATGCAAAATTCAAATGAATCAAATTAACTGAATATATGGCCAAGCCCTAGATCCAATCTGTCATTGTCCTGCAGTTATTACAGAACAGATTACAGAAAGAAAATAGTCAGTCCATCAACAGTTCATACCTCACACACACACACACACACACAAACAGAGTGAGCGTATCGAATGAGGGTCTGTGTTGTCCTTCACCTTTACAACAGAGAAAATGTGGATTATTACACTGATCACAGCACTGCACCCTGTAGACCAATCAAAGAGCAGCTCCACGGTGTCAGCGCCTGACCGACACGCAGAAACACGGCAGCACGGTAAACAAGTCAAGGTGTGACTGAAAAAAATAAACGCATGAGCCACTGGCTTTTCTTCAACATGATGAGAGAGGATGCAAACACAGTGACACAAACTAATGAATGCATCAGTTAAATAAGGAAACAAGCGTTTTTTTCACAGCACGTGAACACTTTAAAAACAGTAGCTTTTATTATCACTGAAGCCAAAATAAACTCAGAGAAACTGTATTTCAATCTAAAACGAAACAGGCCCCTTCGGGAAAAAGCCCGCTGCCCACTTCCACAGAATCCTCGGCAGGACATCAAACCGAGTTCTGGTTCAACTGGTGTCATCGATACTTTCGAAGAAAACGACACTTTTACCACTTAAGTTACCTGGAGATTTTTCAGAAGCCCAAACGTTCTTTCACAGGCTGAAACTGCTGTGTCATCAGATTTTTCAATGACCATCTTCACCATCCGCTGCATTTGTTTATTAAACCTAAAGACAACATTAGATCGCTTACGCAATGAAGTTCCTCCAAGAAGGTTTTGAAAAGTAGAACATGTAAAGTACTGTGCCGGCACTAGAGTCACAACTAACAGATAACAACCTGCAGTATCGTGTGAAATGCGTATACTGTAGAATAGCTTGAAGAATGCAGATCATATATATATATGGGTTATTTATTTTAGGTTATATATAGATATAGATATGTTATTAAAGATGACACATTACGTTCTTAAAGCCCCTGAAAACGGTTTCAGAGTTTCAGGATTAAAGTTCAGGGAAAAGGTTTCAACTAATGTCAAACAGAGTCGACTGTGAATCTTTACCTGGCAGAGGAGTTAGGTAACCTGATGCTCAGCCAGGTGACTTTATCACAAACAGGCGTGAGGAAATTGTGTGACGGGTTGTAACGTGATTATTTGTGCATAGAATAATCAGAGGTTTCAATAATCAAAGGCAAATGTAGGACCGGCCACCTGTCCTGAACGTCCTCCGAAAACCAAAGAATCATCCCTTTACTTTCTAATTGATACTCACGTTGGAAATTTTTGAAGAGTTTTGGGTGAAAACCAAGTCTTCTGCCGACTGCACACAGAGACGACTGTGGAGATACGTCTCGTCACACCTGCCTCGTGGCGGATATCATTTTAACACCACAAGGGAAGAAAAGGGGAGGCGGAGGAAATACCAAGGAAATGTGGTTGCACCGCACTGTAACGTTAAGGGGTGGCAATAAAGTCCGTCTCTTCTGATTCAGAACTTCCGTGTGATGTTTGTCGTGTTCAGAAAGATTTCTTCACAGACAGAACAGCAAAGCATCGGCTGAGCAAACACTCAGCCGATGCTTCTTCCGCTGAGACATGTCTCGTAGTGGGTGTGGCTGTGGTGCAGAGACTGCGGAGGTGATTTTACATAGAACAGGTTCAGAAGCAGCAGTAAACACTTACAGTACTGACAGTCAGAGGTCATGAGTCTGAAGACTTCAGACTTGACAGAATCATGAAAGACCTCAACACCAGTTACTCGTGGACTTCACATCTATGAACTGCAACAGAAGCCCAAAGATTTACAGTCACGTCATTAAAAGAGTGGATCAACTCTTCACGTTCCCGACTGCAGACGTACCGGGAATCGACCTGACAGCGGCTGTTGCGTGAGCGGGACAGAAAGGTGCTTCTGTCAGAGCAGCACATCGTCACTTGTAGACATTAAGACATTCTAACTTTTACCTGTGTCGGGTTCAAATGACCAACTCCCCCCCGAGGTCAGACGACATCGGCTGGAGCTGATTAACGTCCGCAGCGTGGAAGAGTTCGGCTGTAGCCTGCTTAATCTCTGCACTCGGTGTCTGTACTCTGCCAAAGTTCATCTGTCAGATAACACGACTCTAATATCACGATTGAACTGAGTGTTTTTTTACTTAAACAAACCAACAGAGTGCCGAGTCTTTTCTGGTACAAACATCTATCGCCTTCACAGGGGTCACATTCTCCGGTTAAATTTTCATTCGAGCCAGATCGATCATTTAAAGGGATCGGGTTAATAATTCAGAATCAGGACCTTTAGTATTTGGATTAAAAATAAAGAGTACCAAGTCAGACGCCACAGCCGTTACTTCAGTGTTTCAGATACATATTTAATCATCCTGTCCTCTCCCACTCGCCTCAGTTTCAGATTTTATACGAGCCGAGATCAAAAATTATGTTTCTGCCTTTTCAGCCAACACAAAACTACAGAGACTGAGTGAGAAATCTGAAAATAAATGGAGTCATAAGAGATTCAAAACTAGATTCAGATTATAGAAAATGTTATTGTTCCTCAATCTCAGTCACAGAAAGAATCTCCTTTTAAATTTTATACGATCAACAAATTCATTAATAATAATAATAATAATCTTAGAAGCATTTACTATTTCTGTTTATGTACTAAACTTTATCCTGGATTTGCAAACAATGACTTTTAGTGTACGGTAAAAAAGAACGGGCTCCAAAGTCAACAAAACAACTGGGAAACGTATTTACAGGAGGAAGGACGAGTCCTTTGTCTAAACCTTGATCTCCGTCCAACACGTTAAAGTACAAACTTGTCATTTCTGATAACCTGAGGAGGACGAGCGCTCGTATTCACCGAAAACGGCAAGGAGTTACTTACAGTTGTCACAGATAGAGCAGTAACAGTGTGATGTGTGTGGTCTGCTACAGCAGCTCATCTAACAAACACACTCTGCGCTAAAGCATGACTTTCAGGTCACAGTTCATTCGTGACCTGCAGCCGAGCAGCAGCTTCGTCCTACACGCTGGTGTTCATCAAGCTATAATGGTTGATCGTCGGTGTAGTAAGGTGAAATTCGCGGTAAATTATTCATCCTGAGGGGAACGTGAACGTCTGAACCACATTTCATCCAGTGGAAGCTGAGATATTTCAGTCTGGAACACGGTGGTAGACTGACAGAACCATCCTACATTCAGTCTTGATTTCGGGCTGGGGAGTTCTGGCCTTGATGCAAAATGTATATAAATATTCTTTTTTATTGTCCCTTGGAGTAGTTTAGAACTTTGCTGAGAATCTCTTTGATGAAGAATCCAAACTAAAGTCTAATGTTTTCCTAGATTCTCCCTCCTTTTACCACTTTTAGTGCAACAGAGAGAAAAGGACGTTCCCAATCTCTCAGGTCTGAATAGCAAACTCCTAAAGTAGTCGGTCAAACATGAGAGGTGACAATTCTCATGTAAATATTCAGAACCAGAACCAGAATGTCGGTCATGTCAGTCACAACATCTGCTCTACCCAACCACTACATAACTGAGCTTGTTTAGATCTGTGCTTCCATGCAATAAATCATCTGGAGTTTTCTGTCCACGAACAGTAAATAAGAAAAAGCGCGTTCATCGCTGACATGTCACACGAAGCATTACGCTGTAAAAGCACAAACTGGCCTGTTGGAGACATCGGTCATGAAGGAATCTCTGGCACTGGAGGCTGACTGGGAGAGTGAGAACATTTCACTGGTGGATGTACAGTACGCTCCGCTGGAGCCTATTTACAACACGTCCAGGAATAAGAGCTTTTCTGGGTTTGCTCCACAGAAGTGACGAGAAGAAAAAAAAAAAAGAAAAGAGATGTGTTTTCCTGGCAGAGGCTCATCACAGACGCCCCCTCACTCCACCCCTTTGAACCACAATGGATGCTGGGTGGAAGTGCATCAATTTAACCACCTGCATCCCTGAGCGTCTGACAGAAGGAGACAGACAGAGAGAAAAGAGTCGGTTTGTGTGTTGCACTGACTGACAAAAGAGAAGCAGGCGGATGGAGACGTGACAGAAAGAAAGACAAATCACGACGGATGCCACTGTCTTCAGGAGACACGCGACACGTCGAATGTTACCGTAACTGTCCAGGCAGTTGTTGACAGACACACAGCTGCTGACTGACACTAAGGCTACAGATGGCGGAGGTGAACAAACCTCCATCAATGGTGTGTCGCCTCTAAACCCCTACACCAGACACCGTCGTGTCTGTAAAGGATCTCGCTCTGTAGGCCCTGCTGACAAGAAGTCTGTCCCAGAGATCCAGTACAACGTTTTACAAGCTGAAAACATGCTCCTCAGACGCCACCGAATGAAGGTTACGTCCTGAGAGACTTTTCAGCGAAGTCCGGTGCAGTTTTCCACTTGTGTTTTGCCTCGTTGGCAGAGGGTCACACTCCAAACCCAGGCAGGGGGACAGCTTCAGAGTTATTACATTTTTGACAAATCAGCAGACAACACACAGTAACTGACCTAGTGTGCTTTGTTCATTGGACAGTTCATAGAGCTGCAGGACAGTAGCCAATAGCAATCCCCCAAACCCCCGAACATTATTCCGCTGGATAAATCAGGACTGAGCGTACTGTGTGTATTGGACTTTAAAGACATAAATGAGGCTTCGTTTTGTGCATATGCAGAAGGGGACCAGAACCACAGGGTGTAAATGTATTATTTCACCTATATTTACGGTATAGTTTGTAACAACCAGCGCTGGTCTACATGCCAGCAGCTGTACCACCCGGTTCTAAGAGGGGCCTAGGCGTTCATTAGTCATCCCCTCTGCTTTCTGCACACCGCTAAAATACGATTACTCTTCATAAAAGGCGAGTGCAGTCCATAGTCCAGCTCAGCGTAGGCTCTAGATTGTATCTATAGTTTTAATGAATAACGTTGGTGTGCAGGTTACATATGGGGGGAATCTGGCCGAAATGAGGCCCCAGAGGAACAGCGGGCCATGAAAATCAGGAGCGTTTGCATGTGTAAGATTGTCTCTGTCAGCAGAGCAGAGAATAATAACTCCCTCTGCACAGAGAGAGCCTGCAGCTAATCAAGTATCGAATGTTCACATGACCTGGGGGATCACCTCTCTCTCCTGGTCACAATGACACGGCGGCACCTCCACCACAACCCGTTCTGCAGTCCATCGCCTGCTGTCCTATCTCAACGTGGTGAGAACTCTGAAAGGGCTTCTTGGGGCATCACACTAACAAAAATATATTGATGGTGATGAATGGGGTAATGTAAGCCAGCAGTGATGCAACGTGAGCGAAAGACGGGTTGATAACAGTGAACTCGGTCTGATCACTGCCAGCGTTTTCATGCCAGTGCTAACTACAGAGAGTCCCGCATGCAGAACCACATCTCGTCTCAATCCGTCCAGCAGCTGCGGAGACATTTCAGTCTGGACCAAAGTGGACCGCAGACTGACACTACCATCCCTGCTCATCATTCTTAGGGTTACTTAGCCGTTAGATTGGTTGAGCCACTTTTGAACTAGTGGATTAGTTCACTTGTAAAACAACCATGTCGCTGCGGTTCTTCACCGAGGGATATTTTATATCAAACACAATACTTGTCAACATTTTAGACGTAGTTTGAAAAACTGTGTGAGACCTGCAGTCTCTGCAACGCTGTTGACGTCGGACAGAACTGATATGACAGCGTCTGGGCTGACATTACTGACGGTGTAACCTCTCGTTGGGAACTATTGTTGTCTCTCTTTTTGTTTCTGATTGTGATATTGGTGTTTTATCTTGTCTGTTTGCAGAGTTTAAGTCAAGGCCTGGCTTCTGAAAGGTCAGACATCCCCACAACACGCACAGCTAACTGTATTACTGTTGCTGTTGTTATCACTGGCTAACCTTCTGCTGACTCGTCCCATGTTTACCAGGATCAACATCGTGGATATGGTATTTTATTTGTGTCTCATGTCTCGTCGCTGCATGTGTCAGAAACAGGTTCGAACCAGTGTTGCTCAGCTGTGTTTTATTGCTTTGTGTTGCTGCACGGCTCCGTGTGCTGATTGGTGGATATTGCTGCTGAATTATGTCGCTAATGCTTCTCTGTTTCCTGTTGCTCTTTGTGGCTCGTGCCCTGTCTTTGTGAATGATTATTTGTGTTGCAGTCGTTCTCTTTATGGAGAACATCAGATCATTTTAAGCATCACTTGACTTCACTGGTTTGAGAAACTTCTGTCCCGGCCGGCTAACACTGACACATTTCCAGAAATGTTGAACAATGTGCACCGTCCTTATAAATGAATACATGTCATCAACCTGCACATCATCGGCAGCCCGCACTGTCCCTGTCAAATAACGTTTAAATTAAAAATAAAATCAATAAACTGAAAATGAGTTCTTATCGTGATGTCTAAATCTGCTGTACATACTGGAGCGCTCTCCATGAACACGTTGCACATTTTATCTCAGAGTCAACGACGACCGCACAGGGAAACCTCCCCGAAACCACATCCCCTCCCGGACTCTCCGTGACTCGACTACGTATCGGAAAACGATCCTCCCAGCTGAGAGAGATTCAGCAGTGAATGCAGCGATCGCACGGAGCAATAAAAATCACAGCAGGCCGGGTTCATGTGGTGGAAAAAAACAACATCCCCAGAGCCCAGGCCTCTCATGCTCCATAGCTGCTAAGCTAATTAGCCCCGGTCCTAATCTAATCTGCGGATGGCTGGGAGCTGCTTCTCATGTCTTTCAGCCTGAGGTAATGGACAATAATTAGCACCATTGATTTTCTACAGTGTGGAGGGTTGGGGGGATGGGGGGGCTGGTAATAGTCCTGATCTGAACAGAGAGAGGCGAGGGAGACGTGGGGATGATGGGATGATAAAATCCACTGCAAATATCACCATTAAAATATGAATGAGTCACTACACAGAGGCAAAGTTTTAGAGGGAGGCTGTCAAAGGGACTGCGGTGGGTTGGGAGGGATTGGGGGGGTAAAGAGAGAAGGTAAAGGAAGCCAACGTGAGATTTCTCCACCCCAATAATACAAAAATAAGATGAAGTCCTCAGTGAGGGGAGGAGAGGAGGGACAGACCGAGAGAGTACCAGATTTACTGCGACAGAGGAGGAGATGGGGGAGCCAGAGAAGAATCCAGGTTGTGATGTATGTAAAGGATTTCACTTTTTAAATGCTGTCGGCAGGAAATCTGTCCAGGAGACTCTGTGGAACCGGTCAGATGCCGTTAAAATAAAGGTTATAATCTAAAAACCTTCGACTTTTCAACAGTATTTGGTCCAGGTGTAACAGATGTTACACGTCTTTTCTGTTCCTACAACAAACTGACACTTTGGAAAAAAACAGAAAGTAAAATTTTCCTTTCATAAATCTCCATGAAATCCTCAGGTTTTCATTCTGAGCCGTCTGCCGACAGGGGGCCGGTGGAGCCCCCACCCTGCTGATCTCTGTCAGCCTCTCTGATGTTTCCACTGTTTCGGGTTGGTGTTAAATGATTTGCGTCTTCTGAAGACAGAGACAGAAATGAGGAGCGTGATGGATGAAATCTGACGCTGCAGCACTTTCACATCCAGACGCTGGAGCTCGGACTGAAGCCACGTCACTGATGGTTTGTCACAAAGTCTGCCAGATGGAATAAAAGGAGCAGAGCCACAAAGACGTTTTCAAAAGCAAAGGCTGAGACATTAATCAACGAGCCTTCACATCGTTAGGGTCGGGGATGGTTCATTCATAACATGCTGTATATCTCTACCATAGCTTGTATGTTTCAGAATTACCCAACGGTGCAGGTTTGGTACCTCAATGAAGCGGCATGTCTCGAATGCTTTGGGAATTCATTGTTTTTTGTATGGATGTTAATTGCCTACCTGTGCATCCGAAGCACCTGCCGAGTGTTCTGTTTGTTTTGCCTTTTTTTAAAATCAAACTGTATATTTGAGGTGACACATCAATGGTTTGGCTCCACACATGGGATTTGTTGACTATGGGAAAAATACAGAAAAAGCTCCAGACTGATCCTTTAACTTTTACTCACAGTGAAAAGCACTGAATACTCCACAGTGTTTTTTCAGCCTCTGTGACTGCTCATTAAGCCTTAAAAAAAGCCAGTAAGTTCCAGGAGAGCCACAGCACCGAAGACAGCTGCTGGAAAATAGGAGCTTTCATCTTATTTTTATGTCCCACCTACGTCTGCTGTGAGACCAGCAAATTTGATGACTTTGAGTCTGACCCAAAAAAATGTGCACAGGTGTCCAGTTGCATGGAGGCTGCCGGGAGACCCTTTCCCCTGAAATCCACAAAAACTGGAACGCTGCCTCTCTGATTTATTACATGCAAACACTTCAACGCCCACGAATGGGCAAAAGCTATTAGTAAAGCAGGTTGCATGTGAGCTCAGAACACAGCTCGAGGCTGTTCAGTGGACGGCTGCTTTCCCATTCAATTAATTATTGTGTAGTGTGGTGGTACAGTAGGAGAGAAAGATGTAAAACACACAAGTCCACTACCGAAAATTCATGCATGTCAGAGTTGGAGTGTTGCTCTGAGAGCATCTTCTACCATGTCGGTTCACCATGGAAGTGGGGAGCGTCCATGTGACGCTGCTCTGTAGCACAGACACACTCTCTTCCGTGAGTCCAGCAGTTTGAACAGAACCGCTACGGACCGTTAAGGAATACAACCTGCTTCGTCATCTTCGTCAGCGCGGCAGGTCAAGCAGATCGAGATATCACCGGCTGCAGGAGGAAACCGTTTCACTGATCGGGAGCTACAGTCTGTGATTCTGCAGCTCGTTTCATAAGACCTTAAATCAAAACAGTCATTACTTCGTTCATCCGTCTTTCACATCATCGTTTCGTTTTTATTGGTTGATGAATAAAGTTAAACATTTTATCGTCGTCGTCTCATTTTCGTCATGAAAAATAGACAAATATTTTTCATCACAGTTTTTCGTTGACGGTAACACTGACCCCGGCAGCGCTGAGCTGAGAACAGGGGGATGTTAAAGGCCCTGTTTTTACAAACTGGTACCTGAGCTCAGTCTAAACTCATATTCAGACTGAGCTCAGTCCACATTATTGGAATCATATTTATACATTTACAAATACTGTGTTTGAATAAACGTACTCGATTTTGAAGGTAATTTGAAGCCGTTTGTGATGTTTGTAACGATTAACTTCATTTATTTCATAAATGCATAAAAATGCTGAAACCTAAAAAGGGGCAGTGTAACCAGAAACATCCCAGGTCTGTGTCTGACTGTCCTTCCGGTGAGTGATACAGACTGTTAGTGTGAAAAAGACACACACGGAGACGAAGGCAGAGGCAATGCATCGGGTGACATGGACAGATGTGAAGAATGAATGGAGGACCAATCAGGGCACGGCGGGAAAGCTGTGCAAGCTACTTATTCATCCCCCGTGGGTTAGTCACCGTGTTGTGGTGTGTTTGCTCCGCCTTCGCCGACAGCTTCCTGACAGGCTGGTGTGAGTCGAAACACGCGGGTTTCCGAGCAACGTCATCACGACTTACACGCAGGTTAGAAAACAAACCAGAATGACTGCGAGCTTATGGAGACCTCTACATGAGGAGATGTTTTTTGAGTCTCAAACTGCACAGATCACGACAGTAATGGCTGCAAAATGTTCAGTATCCCAAGAGGCAAATAAACAGGAGACGCACAGACAGTAGGACAACCAAAGCTTCAAGGTACTTCATCCAGTCAACATACCTGACAACATACCTGCAAAACGAATGACATTCCCATCCTCCCCAGCTGGACTCTGCGTTTACTGATGAATAATCTTGGTCTAATTCTTGTTTAGAATATCTCATTTCTCAGTTTGATAATCGCTGCCAGCTGCTGTCTCAGCTCGCTGCATAGCTTCCTCACAGTCTCTTTACTCTTACATCTCTACATCCCTCTCAACTCTATCAACATTCAGACAGGTACATAACACATCGGTTACTACAGGGTTACCAGAAGTCTTTTAAAAAATAAAAAAAAGTCCTGCACAGATTTATCATCACTCGCCTGTAAGAGTCAGACTAACGATGGACAGTTTTAAAAAGAGAAGGATCAATTTCCAGGCAGCAGAACCAGAGATATCCTCAACTTTATTCCAAAATTCTTCTTCCTTTTCAAAACCTGCTGCCTACATTACCCACACTGCACCTGGACCTCTGACAGTTGGGCGGTAGACTGGAGTGTGTTATGCTTATAGCAGCTAATGTATCCTGGAGCCTGGGGGGCTACAGAGGTCCGGTCGGCTCACCTCTTTCTAACTCCACAGCCCCAGATTCATAGTCCTCAGACCCGACCCACAGTGACTCAGGTGACATCACCTGAGGACAATTATCAGACTTCGCTCAGCTCCCTCTGGAGTCAGCCGTGTTGTACCAGTAACTCCAGCCAGCAGTGATGTCAGCGCACCATGGCATTATGGTTTTTATTCTCACAACAACACACAACAACACCAACATATCAATCCCATAAAAAGAAAACACAAAGAAAAAACAAAAAAAAAACCAACTGAAAGAAATAAACAGCAAGCATAGCAAGCATATTAAAGCAATTAAGAGATCAAAGTCAGGTCGTAACTGTGCTGGAGGCTCTTCATCTCTGTCTGCTCTTCTCCTCTCCTCTCTCTGTGATATACAGTGTTTTAATGCAGCCGAATTCCCAATAAATCTGTTCTCATCTACATGTTTGTCTGGTTCTGTTGTCAGACGACGGAACCAGTATGAAACAGTGACTGAAACGTGGCCCATTGAGACGACATGTTAACCAGCAGTCGCTTCCAAGACATTTCCAAGCTGCTGCCCTGCTGCTGAAATCCTGGTTTTACAACATCGACGTCGTCTGACAGAATCACCAGACACATGAGTTGAAGACGACGGCTGAGCTGTGATTTCAGGTACATCTACCTGTAAAATTGTTGGTCAGATAGAAAGTTAGGAGCTCATTCACGTCTGTGTCAGCTGACGCACGTTCAGTTGACTGAGACGCATAGAGAAGTGTGCCTGCAGAGGGAAAACCCGACGTCCCAACCCGACATTCGGACGTCCAACCAATGGTGCAACTTCAGTCACTCAGTCAGTGACATTCGCATTTAAAGGCCTGGCCCCACTGTTGCGGTCCAGCCAAGCACAGTAAAAGTTAAAATAACTTGAGGGTGAGGATCTGGGAACAGCACACGATCCTTTGCCTTTCAAAAACTGTGGCCAGTCCGTCCTTGTTTATTTGCACAGTTCCTTTTGGAGTCAGCAGGATAAATTAAAAGCGTGGATTTAAAGGAAGAGCAGCATTTTAATACCATCAACACAATGCTGATGGATTCTATACTCGCTGGTCAATAAACACCATTATGGGTGGACACTCATGGGAGCAATAAGTTGAAGCAGAGGCTAACGAAGAGTCCTTGATGGACTTTGATCATGGGTGGACAGGCCAGAGTGATTAGACCACTAAACTGATGTTCGCCATGTTCCCCGAGAGCAGAGAACAATCTGAGGTCAATCACAGCAACACTGATGCCTGCCTTCAGTTTCCCCTCGGGTAGTTTAACAGAACAAATCTGTACCTGCATGACCACGTCGTACAGATCCCCCTCATAGCTCTTTGTTGAGGCTACTTTCAGACAACAGTTTTATATGTGCAGCATTAGGTGAGCATTCAGAGCATCCTGAGCATCATTTTATACACATATTTGGTATCTTTAGAAATCTGGGTGAATTGCAGCCTAAAATGGCAAATGTGAGTGTAATGAAGGATTTTCCAAATGGCCTTTGGGGCTAAAGACGTTAAAGTATGTTTTAGGAAATACGTGGTTTTGCTTTCCGTCCGAGAGCTGGCTGTTCAGATCGACACCACTCTCCTGTCTGTACAGTAAATACAGCTAGCGGCTGGTTAGCTTAGCTTATCATAGGGACAGGAGACAGGGTGAAGCCTCGCTAGCCTGTGTCTGTCCAAAGGAAACAAAATCCACCCACCAGTTCTTCTAAAGCTCACTGATTAACATGTTTTATCTCATCGGACTAATCTGTAGAAACAAAGAAAGTTTAAAAACGACAATTTGCTGTTTTAAAGGGACCAGTAACCTACTGGAGTCTTTGTAAAACAGATGTAATTTTCACGCTTTGGTTAAGAGACATAACATGTTCCGACAGTGGAGCTTTAGGTGGATTGTGTTCCCTCTGGACAGACGCAGGCTAGTTGGTTGACGAGATCATTCACTGGCACAGGAGGACAGAGACACTTCCAGCTTCACTAAGAGCATAGCTGATGATGGAGTTCGCTGAGAACCTGCAGACTTACTGATCTGCACCAGCTCCTGTTGGAAGAGCTACCAACTAACCAGAACATACGCAAGGACAACTACATGTCAACAAATTAGTCCGTTTGTGCAAAGTGAGATGCATTAAATCTGCTTTAAACAGAGAATACGGCGGTCCGGAGAATAGAAAGACAGGTGTACACTGCTCTGAACCCCGCCCCTGAACGGTGACTGTCCAATCACTGTTGAGCAGCTGTGACTAGTCCCAGCAGGTGAAAGAGTCTCTCCACATGTTGAGGCCGTCGTATACAAAGAGTTTGGAGGGTCGGGGTTTTTTTTAATCTTTCTTAAGCCTTCGACACGATGCCGCCTTCCGCATCTTTTTTTGTATGGATGGACGGTTGATGTTTCACAGGTTGGAGACATTTAACGTGTTAAAAAGAGACGGCACACAGAACACAGAGACCGAGAAACCGGGCTGGTCTGGAGCTGAAACCTGACTCCAGCCTTTCTCCATCCCGCACCATCTTCCCCTGTGGGAAGAGAACTCTCCACCAAGTCGTTTGTATGTGTAGTTTTTACTGTAAAAAGATCTGATTGCCTTAACGACGATCATTGGTTGATGCTTCTTCACTCGAGCTAATTTTTAGATTAAAAAGCATTTAATTATTAACAGGTCGTCTTATCCTGCCGCTGAACACGCTCCTCTCTCTGAGCTACGCTGCAGTTCTCCTCATCTGTTTGTACATAATCAATGAGCCACAGGTTTACACAGGTTTCCCCTTTGCTTTGCCTTGCAGGAGAGTCCCATGCCAAAACCAGTAAGTCTCAGGTCAAAACCAAGAAGACCAAGACCCACATCAAGACCAGTAAGTCCCAAGTCAAGTCCCAAATCCAGACCATTCATAATCACCACATAAAATTGTGCCACAGGGACGTGCTAAGGAACATGATTATTTAAATTTAAAACTCACTGTGGGGCTGTAACTAACAGTTGTTGTTGTTGTTGTCGTCATTATATAAATCTGTCGACCATTTTCTCGACTATGAAAAACAAATGATCAAAAACCCAAAGGTAGAAACCCAGTTTTCTTTCAGGAAGACAAAACAAACAGAAAATATTCACATTCGAGAAGCTGGCACAAGTGAATTTCTGGCATTTTGGTTTAATAAAATGACTTAAACCATCAACCGATTATCAGACTTGCCCAAATATTGAATTTCTGTCAATTTTCTAATCAGTTCATCTTTATTTCATATCTCTATAGAAAACTGTAACTGTAAACGGCACATTACGTTTGGACTCCTGGGTTTTCTGATAAAAGACAAAAGCAAAAGCCTGTTCATCACAGAAACAGAGGAGAATGAGAGAAAGAGGACAGGAAGCAGAGAGGAGAGGTGAGACGGACCGATGTGAACCCACTGGACTAATTAGACCTGAATTTAAGTAGGAAATCAGTCAACACTCACCACACTGACAAAACTCTCAAAGTACACTACACAGACCACACAGGTACAGGTACAGTCTCTACTTCACAAACACAAAAATGAGTCTGGTCCTGATTTGTCCAGATTCCCAGGTAGACAACAGGAGAAATGTCCACTTAATTACAAAACACTGTCAAGAACAAACCCAAACTATAAACTTCATCGTCATGTTTTCCTTCAAACAGACCAACTATAAGCTGGTCAACACTACTTTAAAGGGATAGTTCAACATTTTCTGTGAGGGAAAATGCAAATACCACCACAAAGAGCAGCTGGCGGGTGGATGTTGTTCACTTGGGACTGAGACAGGCTAGCAGTTTCCCCTTGTTTCCAGTCTTTATGCTAAGCTAAGCTAAAGGGAGCCGATGCTTGGTCTTGCCTGGGTGCTGGCTGTTTCAAGAGGACTTTGCAGCAATATGAAATCCCTCAGAATGGTCTGACTGGAATTTGTTTATGCGGGACTGAATTTGGATAAATCCCAAAGCTGCCCTTCGCTACTACGAAAGGGCGCTGGCCCTGACCAGCCTACAGACAACTCCACAGCTCTGTGTGGATGTGGGTGGAGAGGGAGAAGGGAATTTTGGGTGGAACTTAAATGCAGCGTTGATTAAGCTAAGCAGCTGCTGGCTGTAGCTTCATATATATAAAGTATAAAATAATCATTATTGTCCCAGTAGTGTCAAAGCAGATGTTAATAGACAGGTCCTCTCCAAGTCTCCCTGCATCTGGACTCATGATCATTAAATCTAGTTGCTTCCTTCTCATAATCTCCGGCCTGACACACGAGTCCTCTCACACAGTTTCTACCTGCGATGCTGAACAGATGTGTCCCACGATCACAGAGTTCATATATTTTGGTGTTTTTAGACAGAAGGAGCAAACAGAAATTAATAAGTTGAGAACAGACACACAGAGCAGACTTCTCTCTCTCTTCTCTTTCGTCCCGAGCTACGGTTTTTACCGCCGGATGATCTGCCGTGAACCAGCGGCTCAGGAACTTTTGCTGAGTGAATTCAGTCCCTGTGCAGCAGGACTGTCGCACCGTCTCAGGGGTGAGGTTCTCCAACAGCACGGGGCAGCTTCATTATACACGGCTGGGGCACTAATTCATCACGTGTACCTGTAAACCACCATCGTGACGATACCTCAGCGATCATTATTGAACATCAGAAGGATGATCGGTGATTCATTCATAGAGCTCCCGCTGATCCAACTCAGGATCACATGAAGAGGTCGTTAACAGGGAGTTAATGGCTCAGATGGAAATAAAAAGAATCCGATCACATCGATCGCTCGCTCGTCTCTCGTCTGATACCGAAACGACATCCCGCGATGCGTTCGCTGCCCGACTCTACGACTGCGCTGTGACTGGTCAGACACAGCTTTCTCTCTGCGTCGGGACCGAGGTATTCATACGTTTCAAGCAGCAGTTTATCCACGTTTAGAATTTTCTTACCGAGGAGAGTTTCTGTTGATGCCAGTGTCTTTAATGTTTGTATCGCCTGGCCCTCACTGCCTGAGTCACCATCTGATAATCCAAGTGGCTGCTGTCCTCAGGCCTCTTCTCCTTTTGCTGATTATTTACTCTCCCTGCGGTTGTACATATGGGTTTGTGTGTACGTAAACTGCTCTGCGCCAGCAAAGGTTCGCTCATACACAACATCCATCCTCCATAACAACAGAGGAATCCAGCAGAGCGTATGAGAGAAATCTCATGTATTACATATCACACGAATCCCAGTGCAGTGGCTGTAAGACACTGTTGATTAAAAAAGCACAGGCTGTTACATTTACATTACTCACATTCATTAATCTGTGACTCAGTGACTTCGCTCGGACGTCCAGGATAAGCCTGACTGAAAGAACTTTTACGAAAGATAAGGAGGAGAATTAGAAAAACTGCTGAGCCAAAAATAGCGAGCCAGGGGGAACATGGAGAGACAATCAATCCATTTTCCTGACGCAGCGACCGAAGAACGAGAGTGGAATACTAAGAAATGTGTAGGCTAATAATACGAGAAAAGAGGAGCGGAGCGGCTGATGGAGACAGTTTCCGCAAAATGACAACGAACAGGCTGATTTGCGGCTGGTCAACTACAAACACAACCAACGCGCCATAACACGCCGCCCTTCAGAGGGTCTAGGGGAGAAAAACTTCACACCCCTTCCAATATATGACAAACGGTGTCACAGCACAGCTGCTGTCCTGAGCCTGGATCTACCCTGATTCCGTCAGACAACCTCCGGATTATGAAATAACGATTTTATCTGCAGCTCAGCAGCTCACTAACACCTGCTGCTCAATGTGGTCTTTATGAGCCGCGATCGGATCTCATCCCGGTTCAGTGTCTGACAACAGAAACAGAAACATCTGTAACCGAGAACAACTACATGTCAAACCGAGCCGCAGTAGAATTCATGGAGGTGATGACAGAGGGCAGGAGGACACCGGACAGACTGTCTGTCCCACCACGATGGCTCTGATCAACAGGTCTGTTGTGTAGCAACTCAAAAGAGGACGAAGCTCTGCTCTCCCTCGCTCGCTTACTCCTAGTTCTGCAGGATACGCTCAGTCGTGAGTTTACAATGAAGTCCAGGATCGGGTGATCTTGATTCCAATGAAGTCACTGATGACTCCCGCAGATGCCGATGTACCGCAAAGTCCCAGTCGGAGACCAGATGGTGCCAAAACACGGATGAGTCTGTGCTGAGTGAAGGGATTCGGTCTGGGGATCCAGTTGCTGTCGTCCAGAGTTTCCCGTCACTCACTGGTGTTTGTTTGGCAGCAGCCGCAGCTTTCATCGTCTGCTGATTGAATTTCCTCCACACTGCGGCCCGTCGACACCCCTCGCTAAGCCCCACTGTGGCTTCATTATGTGTGTGTGAGAGTGAGAGGGTAAACGCATGTATATGTGAGGAGAGTCCAGCCTGTAATGCGAGAGTGTCAGTCTTGGTGAGGAATGGGTTCTACGTTCCTCTCTAGTTTCGTCTGTGTTCTATTTACCGGACCGACCGAGAGCGGATTTTTGAGGCTAATACCGATATCGATATGTGGGAGATTGAAAAGAATCCGATAACTAGCTATCGGCCAATCGTTTTTTTCAAATTCTCAGATAGTGGCCTTCATCTACTCCGGGGTGAGCGAGAGAAGCAGACCTTTACTTCGGGGCCGATGCTCGTTTACCTGTCGTAAATGTCCGTTTCCACAGCACCGGTCGTCGTTTGTCAGACCTTCCACCAAGCTCCCCTGAATGAAACTCAACACTTCCTCCAGAGTTTTCACATTAAAGGTTTTGTAGCCTTCCTTATATAGACAGGCCTTTTTAACGTGAAAAAGAGCTGAGGAGGTGTTGAGTTTCTTATAACACCACTCAGGAGTACAACGAAGAAGAAATGGCTGGAATCAGCGAGGATATGAAAATGCGATTTCAGTTTTTACCATGGAGTGTTTTTCACCGAGTGGGGAGCACGACGTGACTCTGCTGCACTGATGAGTTAGTGCGGTGGAAACGGACGTTAGGCCGAGTCGGTATTAACTGGGGAACAGGGAAAATGAGAAATAAAGGCCTGGTTCTCACTGTCCCTGAGGTAAATAACGGCTCCAGACACTATCTGAGAATTTAATGTTTGTGTGAGGCTGCCTGGAGAAACAGGACCGAAACCAAAGTGTCTCTTTTACGCCACTGAAGCAGTGAAATGAGGGTAAAGTGTTACTCTTCGGAGATTAGAACTTCCCTGTGTGTTTGGATGAAACCCAATTAACCACGCAGAAAAACACCCTTCAGCCACATCAGGACACTTTAATCCAAATAATGCAGCACACACAGAGAACACGCTGTAAAGTACGGCTGGCCTGAAGGGACCCTCTCCCAAAACACAATTTAGCAAACACACAGCTGATTTCTTCCCTCCGCCATTTCATGTGGACCCCAAACTGTCAGCGGCCCCCCGTCGTTGGCCCTGAGAGCTATCGAGAGCTAATGAGTTTTGATTTGTCTTCGCGGCCGTGTCACTGGAGGAACGGACGTGTTGATTAAAGCTCAATCAAACGTTGATGAAAAGCCGAGAGCGCCGGCTCTGTGATCGTCACAGACGATGTACAGGGTGACTGCTGAGTCTTCACACGTCTTCAAATACATGTTATCCTCTTTTCCACAGCGCAACACAACGTTGGATAAAACCTTTTACGTCAGCTTCATTTACTGTTCCCGTGTCAGGTACAAGCTACAGGAAGAACGTCATTTAAAGCCTCAGTATCTGGGGACATTATTTTTATATATTCTTTGTAAAAAGAGAGAGAAAAAGGTGTGTTTAAGGTGAGTTTGTTTGGAACATTAAAAACGGGAAACGTTTTTTCTGTAATTTTACAGTACATATCTGTACAGTGAGGGCAAAATAATTGATTCACCTAAGAATCACAACACTGCTTTGGAAAGCATCAGGATGGGAAAGGATTTTAAAGAAGCAGTCTGGTGATGACTTTAAGCCGCTCTGTACACTCTGCTCTTTCTGGGCTTTGTCTGCTACAACAGAAGCTGTTTGTTAATAAGTTGCATCGGCAGAACAAAGGCAGAACCTCGTTGTGAGAGCTCTGTGCAACAGCCAGTGTACAGCAAACACACACCAGCGTTGTGTGAACATCACCTGCAAACGTGAAGGTGAAGTATTCTGTGAACATTTTAAACCAGAGACCAAGTTTAGCAGAGTCAGGCGCTGAACCGCAGCGCTAACAAAGAGGCGGCCGACCGACGAACACTGCCGCGGTCTACCAAGCGCTGATCAAGACGAGAAAGTCCCGTGTCGTGTTCAGAGACCAGAGTTACAAGCAACGCTTCTGACTTGTCCCTCAGACATCAGGAGCTTCTGACAGCGACGACAAAGAACCGCAGGCCCGTGCACCACCAAAATAAAAGCCAGCACTAACACTGATACAGTCCATTCAGCTCCTTGTACAGCAGCTGCACACTGTTTGTTTCTATCTGCTCTCACTCGGTAACAAACTTCTACAAAAACCCAACGCAACAAAGGAAGCCAGTTCAGTCTGTTCACCTGCTGCGACTACAGGGTCAGCACCAGGGCTAACACCTAGAATAATGTGTCCACGCTCGAAGTCGGACGACATCAGCCACCCGCCGGGCGGTTCCTTTGCTCCCTATGGCTGCTGCTTTGTGGTTTCACAAATAACCCCAATCTTTAGCTCCACCTGACCGTCGCCGTCTTTACCCACAGTTTAATATCAGCACATTCATTCACAAACACCTGCCTCACAGGTGTCAATTACTAAGAGTCATCCACACCTTCCACGCCTATAAACCACATTACTGCAGTCAACTTTCTCAGAGAAAAAAGCTGCGTACTCTGCTTTGGTTCCTGTTCGTTAGACAGTGACCTTCATCAAGACCAGTCACATCAACTGCCAGATATGTTAAATTAAAACATGAGTGAATGGTTTGGCACTGAGCCTGAAACTGGTGCCTTCCAATACATAGAAAAGGTCCTACAGAGTGATCTCTGCAGGGAACCAGTAACACCCCGACGAAAACAACATGGCTCAGGTGCATTGTGGGTAAAAAGGTCAGGTCAGACTCACCCCTGTCTGTCGCCATCCACCAAGATTCGAACCAGAATCCCTGTAACAGCAACCAGGATGGGGTAGTGGTCCACACTTTCCAGACCTGAAACACAAAGATAAACACATTTGTTTTGATTGTAGCGATGACGCCTGCCCCCCCAGGCAGGGCTGAACTAATTACACTCTCCTTGTTTATGGAAACTTTCTAGGTAAATTAATGGGAAATTACAGAACTTTAATCTCTGTTGTCACTAAATTCAAATTAAAACTTCAAATGTGTCTGTGCGTGTGTGTCCGTGTGTGTACCTGGCAGTCTTAAGTTGACAACTCGATCAAACAGGTTCTTCTCTGCCGTTACTCTGTTTAACACCTGGTTCAACAGCTGCAGAGGAAGAGATATCAAGTATTTATGTATTTCTCAGCAACAACTTCAAATGAACAGGAAATCTGACAACAACAAAAGAAACTGCTTAACCCCAACTCTCACACACACACACACACACACACACACACACACACACACACACACACACACACACACACACACACACACACACTCCTTCCCCTCCATCTTCCAGAGTTCAGGACTCCGACTTACCAAACTTCTATATTCCCTTCTTCAACTCCGGTGAAAGATAAAAGTAAAAACTCCTTCACTTTTACTCACAGACTTAAGCATAAAATCTATTTACAAATTTCGAACGATTTGAAAATGTTCCTAAATGTGAGGGAGCTTCAAAGGTGCCTTGGCTTTGGGAGGATTAGACCTGACAGAACTGCAGAGGTGAAGCGGTGAGTACGCAGCTTCTGAGACAGGTGCTGGAGTGACTGTAACGTGTGTCACTGGTGGTTAGCTGAAACAATTAGCGTAATATAAAACAGGACATTTTACCCTATTTGAACATTTGACAGCATGTTCCACTGTTTTTGCATGTATCAACAAGAAGAAAGCCTGGAGCTACACGTAGAAACTTCGGCTTTTGTAGCCAGTGTTTCCTTGTTGAGACACAGCGGAGAGACGCCGACACCCCATTGGAACTTTTAACATGTCTTTACAGAGCGAGGACTGCGGATTCTGCCCCCATCACTTACATTAGAAGGGATCTCGATCAGTTTTCTTCTGGGCACCTGAAAATGTGAACCCATCATTTGGAACCTGAGACACGATCGAACGACACCCCCGCGACAACCCCGCCCTTAACTCAGAGGACCTCGCCGAAGTGGAAGCAGGTAGACGACAGAAATCCACCAGCGAACCCACTAAACCTGGTCTGCATTACCTGAGCCAGTCGTCTGAGGAGCAGCTCCGCAGAGGGACGGGACCAGTCCAGGAAGATCTCGGGCACCAGAGTGACGGTCATCTCCAGCACACGCAGCAGGCTGACCGACAGGTCGAAGCAGGTCGCACACACCTGGAACGAGGTTTTACATACCGAATAAACACACCAGGTGACTCTGCATCGAGCAGGGAAGCCTGAATACACACCTGTGACAAACACTGACAGGCTCATTCCTAGCTAAAGTCATTAAGTCGCTTTGAGAGCAGCATCCAACAGGTGAGAGGTTCTGAGCAAACTCAAGTCGTGCGATGATAAATGAACTGTGAGTGAAGGGATTTTTATTTTGCTTCCTACTTTTCTTTTTCCCCTGTCAGCCTTTTTTTATAAGGTAATGAGAGTAATAATGCAAAGACTACATGGAAGCAGAGAAACGTTTTTCCACGACATTCTGTCAAATTCTGTCAAACCCCAGTCACAGGAACAGCAGCTCATTTTGCTCTTAAATGATTTCAAATTTATTTGAAACAATGAATACAAAGCATCTAAACCATTCATTGTTTTGTTATATTTCCTATACCTCCTGTTCAGCGTTTAAATATTTAACATGGCATGGCGGGAAACGACTTGTTTCGGACATCTCGGACTTGGTCTTGAACGGCTGCTGAAGTCCAGGACTTGAGACTTAGTTGTGACCTGCTGAACAATGACTTTGCCCAGATCTGATCCCATTGGAAACAATGCATGCAGTCCCTCTCCCTTCAAAGGAGCTACGCCGACGGTCTGTGTGATTACCTTCAGCTGACGAGTGTCCACAAAGTTTCTCTCTGGACGCTCCGCAGCCTGCTGGATCTGAGGGAGGGAGAAAAAATCTTTACCGAGCTGAAGTCACCAAATAAATCTACTCTTGACGGGCAGCTCAGAGTGAGATCAGTTTTAAGGACTTTTAAAACCCTGGTCTCTGCCCACTACCTGACAGAGTGCAGCAAATTTCTGTTGAAGAATCACAGCAGAGAGGAGATAACTTTATTAGCCACTCTGACGACCAACGAACCCGCAGACGGTAAAACTTCCAGACAACCACAGCGGCTCATTTTACCTTCTGACCGAAAATTCTGTTTGGCCATTTGTTCTATCGTGATATGAACCTAATGCACAATGAAACCACGAGGCAAAAGATGTGCTGACTTCTGCTCAGCACCTAAAACAACACTTTCAACTACAATAACATTTATAGAGTCTCCTATAAAGCCGAGCAGGTATAATGTCCGCCATGTTCACCAGCTACTTTAGCCTGGTAGCATGCTAACATTTGCTAATTAGCAGCCACAGCTGAGGCTGATGGGAATCTCATTAGTTCTGCAGGTATTTGGTCATAAACCACAGTTCTGGACATATTAACATATCGACCTGATGGTGGCGCTAGATGAAAAGTCTGAGAAAAGAGAATCAGCAGGGTTATTCCAGTTCATCCTGAGGGGAACAGGAACGTCTGAACCGCATGTCATCACAGTCCTTCCGACAGTTACTGAGACGTTTCAGTCTGGACCAGAGCGGTGGACCAACAGACGGCTAAAAGAACAGAAGAGAGAAGCTAAAACTAAACACGAAGCTGCTCTCTGGGCAGTTTATGTGTGAAGTGAAATGCTGTGCATCACGGAGGGAACAATAACTAATGCTGCTGTGCTGAAAATACCAGATATTCCCACAGGAAAATGATCAATTAGAATGCTAAGTGGTGCAAAGTTGGATGATTCACTGAGTCTTACTGAGGATTTATCTAAAAGCCAAAATAATCTCATTAGCGGGAAACAAAGAGCAAGCCTTACGCTGTTTTTAAATGGGGGCTTCACCTTGCATCTGCTCCGCTCTCATGACTCTAATACCAGCTAGTCAAGTTGTCTTTGTTGTCTTCAAAGGACCGGACCAGTAAATCTTAACTGCTGTCACATTAGACACGTTCCCGCCAACGAATCGGTGGACGACTCTGTCAGGAATAAAAGCTGCAGTTTCACACATTTCTCTCCTACTGATCAGTGGAGACAGACGTCAATCAATCACCTGCCTGCTGCACAGAGGCATCTCTCACTCAAGATACTCTACAAACTATGATTAACTCTCGTCAGTCTGGTATATTCCCTAAAGCATGTGCTATATAAATAAAGCTCACCTTTCCCACCGACGGTTCCGCTGTTACAGAGGGAGACCCAGTGTTTCAGGGGACACTAAATGTCAGGTAGATTACAGTAGAGCGAGCGCGTATCTCTGCAGCAACAGGGAACGCTTGGCGTAGCGGTGCTGTCTCACCTCCTGGATCATGCCGATGAACTCGGAGAAGGCCCAGTTGAGCTGGTTCAGGACACTGTTGAGGAAGGAGGCGGCCATGTCTTTGTCCATACTCAGCAGCTCCGCCATGTGTCTCTGCAGCAGCAACGATGGACATGGCTCTAAACCAATCAGATGAGAGGAAACGGGTCAACAAACAGCAGAAACAGAGGACACAGTGGTTTTAACAGCAGATCTTTTTCCACCCTCACACCGGAAGAAGAACTGGGACGAAGCAGGTAGATACATTCAGAAGCTACAGCAGGTGTGGCCAACCCTGTGCCTGCCAAGCCCACGGTGCAGTTTACAGCATGGCAGGAGCAGACTGGAAAGTGGATTTACACTTGGGATTACATGGGAGTAGGCAGGGGGACACAGGGGGAAGGACAGAGCAGAATGGAGAGAGAAGAACCGAACACACAGAGGAGAGGAGGAGGAGGACGACGACGACGACGACCAGAAGTGTACGGGAAAGAAGAGGGAAAGCTCTGCGGAGCTCCTCCGTCCTCTGGGAGACGTGACGGGAACTCTGTGGAGTCAAGTTTTCATTAAGTCAAATAATCTCTCTCCCTGACCCCCCCTCCCCTCTTCTCCTCTCTGCCCTCCGTTTCTGCAGCATCCCAGAATAATAAAATCAACACATCTGCTCTGAAGCATTAGAGACACAGTTTTTTTTATGTATATTACCCTAAAGATACAAACACAGAGGTCAGACTGCTGCAGGCAGGAGCAGAGGGACGTGCGTTAGAGCCTCTACCTCGCTCTGCGGTTTCTGTCCAAATATATTCAGGTTTTCACCAGTTTTATTAGCCAGTAATGATTCCAGTTACACACTGTACCTGCCCCTCTCTGCTGTCAAAAATTAGAACCTGGGGATTTGTGTGTGTTTGTGTACATTCCACCGACCTCGCCATAATAAATCACCACTTATTACTGGTTGAGAGAAGAGGGAGGGGGATATGGATGAGAGCTAAAGGGCCAGGGAACACAAAACAAAAACAATCACAATGTGTGGAGATAATGGGAAGTCATAATTACATCCACTGTGCTGAATTTCTCCTGGGAAAGTTGGTCCTGAACATCTACCTACTACATGTACTCCTACTTCAGACTGAGGAGCTTGAAGTAGGACTGTGCACTGAACACAACTCACAAAGGTAAGTAAGTAAGTTTTTGCTGAACAAAATGGGAGTGGTGAAATAAATAACTTACTTTGGAAACTAGCAATAGACAGATCTCCTGAAAGGCATGCAAATGAGAAGGCACACAGATGAAAGTCAATTATCATGCAGGAGAGAAGAGAGAGCAGAAAATCACAATTAAGAGGAAAAAGGATCAGAGGAGCAGAAAGAGCGTTGAACCACAGAGGACGATGACACGCAAAACATGATTAAAAACAAATTAAATGATTAAAGAAACACGCCGGGAAATGCTCGGCAACTTCGCCACAGTCAGAAGAGCTTGTAGTACCTCTGTGTTCACAATTCAGACACTGTAAGTCCGGGGCATGTTTAGCTTAGCTTAGCACAGAGAGCAAAAGCGGGAGGAAAGAAAAAATATGTCGTCCGATAAGTTCAAAGTGCCATTTACATGGCGCTAAACACATCCAGAGTCAGCTGAGTGTGGTTCAGTTCAGACAGGGTGAAACTGAGCTTGGTTGAGACGTCTCAGATACAACAAGTAAGTTCAACAGCTCTGAAGTGACTGGAAGTTGTTTTTTAGTCGTGGTAAAAAACTTCATTTATGGAACCACTAAACAAAGTTTACAAACTGATTTTCCGACATAAAGCCAAAACTGGAATCCACAACAGTCTAATAAAATATTAAATAATGTACGAACAAAACAAGATAAAACGGGCTTAAAACACGGTGGCTAAAAACAACTTGATAAAATAAGAGGGAGTCTCTCACACGTGACACTGTTTGGAGAAGCCTGTTTAGAGGAGGGGCCGGGTTAGGCTAGAAAACAAGACCAGGTCCAAACCTAGTCTATGGCTGGACCGTCCTTTATCTGTCTACTTCTCTCCTGCTCTCTGTGCTCACGGATACAGTGTTTTAATCCAGCTGAATTCCCAACAAAGCTTTTCTCATCTGCATGTTTTCGAGTATGAAACAGTGACTGTCTGAACAGTCTGTTCACTGGACCCACAGAGTTAAACCTGATATGGATCTTCTGTCTGACACTGGGTAAGATCTTCTCTGAGTGTCCCTTTAATTCATGTGAGGTGACGGCAAACAAACAACAATTCATTAAACCATTGCATCATAAACTTACTTTTGTAAAAAATAATAACAACGTATTGAAAAAGAACCTTGTTTTTCTAAGTATTTTGTTTTTTGTAAAAATTTTGTAAAATAATTTTTTTTGTTCACCCTGCTTTGCATGTTACAACCACAGAGCGAATTACTTTCTAATTAAAACAACCCATGACTGATTGAGTTTTCCAACGTTAATTTAACCACCAAACTGTCTGACACGATCTCCCGCGTTCTCAAACATTTGCAGCGTAACAGACAAAGAATCAACGTTGTGCTTCAGTTTCAGTGGCAATCTGTGTTTCATGTTATCGAAGGTTAAGTGCAGAATTAATCATTCAAACTGTGCACTTCTCATTATCAGGATCAGCTCACGTCGTTTTTCTGACTCCTTTTGGTTTCTCAGTAGATGATGTGATTGTCCATATACCACTTTATGCAGATGATAATCATACTCTGTTCACGTTGTTCAAACCAGGAGAAACCACTAATTTTAGGCAGCAATTAGCTGCATGCAGCGCATTACTTTTGTACTCTCCGGTCAACAGTGCTGTCTTGCAGACGAACAGAACCGTCTTTATGAGCATCGGTGAACTCAGCAGGTAGAGCGCTGGGATCAAGGCCTAGTCCACACGTACACGGGCGTTTTTAAAACGTAGATTTTTCTGTGTGTTTTGACCTTTCGTCCAAACACGAACTGCATATAGGTCACTGACAACGGAGGTCATAGATGTTAGCCTACTGGAACCGGTGTCAACTTTCCTGTCAGGCTACTGATTGGCCTACATGGCTTCCCAGCTGCTTTGGCTCTTGACAATGCGTTTTTGTGTTTTCTTGTGGATGGAGGTTTTTTTCTAAGAACGTAGGAGGAAAACCCCCGTTTTAATTAAATATCCGTGTACGCGTGGACGAGGCCCAGGTGTGACTCGAGTGTTCGATTCAGAGCAATTCAAACATTTCTGAGAGTTCATTAGCTTACAGCAGTTTTGTCCATCAGTGGTGATGTGATGGGAGCCTCTAAACATCAGACAGAAATGAGTCGACTTTGGAACAGACTCTCAGTTCCTGTTGTCACTACGAAGATCTTTACCTGGGACAGTTTTCATGGACTCCCCTGGATTAGTGAGAAGAAATCTTATTTTGTGGGACTGATTTATTTTATTTGTTTTTTAGATTTTTAAAATGTGGATTTCTGATGAGTTCTCCTGGTTGGGAGAGTCTAAAAAACTGACCTGTTGTCTAGTGAGATTTTTGTGTCCGATTTGATTGGCAGAGTTTGGGACAGAAGACTGATTGTTTGCAGTTTGATGTTTGATGCAGCTTTATTTTGGAGGTCTCCTACTGTAGGATGACTGATGTTTGTATGTAGATGACTCAATAAAGAACATAACTAACCGCCAACACTAGAAAAACCTGACATACGAGCGTTATTGCTGCCGTGATTTTACATCATGGTTCAGAAAACACCAGGGTGTGACTGAAGTCAGCACTGTGTGTGTGTGTGTGTGTGTGTGTGTGTGTGTGTGTGTGTGTGTGTGTGTGTATGTGTATCCTGTGATCTCCATCTCCCTCCTGCTGCCTCAGCTAAACTGCTGATCTTCGTCTGTAGAAAAGCATCATGTCAACTTCATTGATTCACATGTTGACAAGAAATGTCATTTAACTTTACGTGTCATTTATATCTTCCTTAGTGAGCTCTCACACACACACACACACACACACACACACACACACACACACGCACGCGCAGATGATTAAGCTGTAAATCAAACGGCGATGTAGTAAAAATAAACCCGCTGTAGACAGGCAGTCAGGGCCTCAATTTATTTATGGAAATTCGTGAAAGAAAACTGAGGACTCTGACCTGAACCAGGAACACTCACATACTCAAAAAAAAAAAAAAAAACAAATGATAGAAGGGGATGTACAGAGAGAAAAAAACATGAGACTAAAAACTACAAGCCAGAGAGTCAGAAACAGACAAAGAGCACGAGAGAGTGAGAACGAGAAAACGCACTGAAGGGAGGCAAAGATTATTGATTCAGTCTTTTCAGCTTCACGACTGGAAGTGATCCCAACAACACAAAATGCCCAAGTCTGGAGACACCCTGGACCGGTCCACCGCAGCGCTAACACAGCTAAACACTGCCTCATTCACATTCACACCAACAGACAGTTTAGGCTCCCTGCTGCCCACAAACAGAAGGACAGAGGCAACAAACAGGGAGCAACCGAAGCTGCCAAAAAATCCATGGAAACAGACAGAGACAAACAGACACCACTTACTCTGTAGACTGGGCAGGTTGGCGTCCTCAGGTTTGGTTTTCAGGAGGTGAGGCAGGCGAGTGTATCTGTAGCCGAAACCACAACCCTGAAAAACAGCATCACGGAGCTCAGATAGACGTCTAGAGACGACACACGCCAGCGACCGTCTGCTGCCATCGTACGTGTTACAACCGGACCAATACTGGATTGTCGATGTTGATATTTGGGAGTTTAAAAACCTGATTAAATATATATATATACATCTGTTATATATTTTATATATACATATAAACAGACTACTTTGCTACAGGTTTGTTTTTTTTTATTGGGACGCAGTCTCAGACTCAGAAGTGTCACATTTCACGGTGTAAAAATCAGCCCGTGACAACTCTATGACCTGAAGTGAAGAAGTGAATCCAACCCCTGCAGCAGGCAGACATTAAAAATCAGCCTTTCTTCAAATGTTCATGATCGCTTACTTTTTATTTCATCACTTTAAAAAACAGAAACAAACTAAAGCAGTAATTGTGGCATGTGTAAAGGTTCGGGCCTTAGTAACGATCTGCAACAAGCTGATATCAGCCTGGCAGATTTATCAGTCCAGCCCTGATATGCTTTACTGCTCACTGCTCAGTAAACTATTTAGAGTCTCTTACATGGGGCGTCAGACACTAAAGAACATGTGCAGTGGTTACTACAGTTGCCAAAATAGCTACTGAGACATTTCAGTCTGGACCAACTGGTTGACACTGCTGTCCCTGGACACAAGCTACTAGCATGGCTAACAACACCGGCCTTGATGGGAGCCGCGATCACCTGCTGCTGGTTTACTGGAGCTTCCCAGCAACCGAAGGAAAATCAGGGATTCAGCCTTCGTCAGTTCCACCCCGAAGCTCTGGATGACTCTACCCATAGACCTGGGGGAGGCCAGCTCACAAAATAGTTTTAAAAGAAAGATAAAACTTATGTCTTCACTTCAGCCTGTGACCAGCTCTGACTGTCCTGACACAGGCCTGACACCAGGCTTCACACACTGCTGCACCTCTTCAGAGATGTTGTACTCTACTTGACTTCATGCTTTCTACGTGTTCTATTTTTCCCTTCATTATTATTTTATTTTATTATTATTATTCAGTGGGTTGTATTTTCCATGTGTTTATGTACTTCTATCTTTGCAAGGACCAGTTTGAGTTATATACCAGACGGAGTGAGGACATTTTGTCTGGTTCTCACACCTTCAAAGGGCTGTATGAAGGTTCAGATCTGGTTTTAGGGTTCAGGTTAGAATCAGGTTCATTGTATTATGTCAATGATGGGTCACCACGGATGTAATAAAACAAGTGTTTGTGTGTGTGTGTGTGTGTGTGTGTGTGTGTGTGTGTGTGTGTGTGTGTGTGTGTGTGTGTGTGTGCGCTCTCACCCTCCACAGTCTGACCAGTATCCAATTGGTCTGAGCCCAGGGTCTCTGTTCATATGGAGCCAACAGATTCCTCATCATGGCCACGCGTCTGAAATCACAGATCACAGATCAGGGCTGGGATTTTACACCTGTAGAACCAGGTGAACCACCCACCACCTGTTTCCTGCTTTTGAATCTACTGCAGGCTACTTCATCCAGGAACGGTCCGGTTTGGACATTGACCAAAAAGGTCTCAAAGAAAATAAGGTGAGAAGTTGTTGTCTGTGTCTGTTCTCACCACCTTTTGTTTTATTAGCTTTTTGTTAGTTTCTTCATTTTCTTATTTTTTTTTTTTTGTGCTTTTCTGTCTCTTGGTTCCATAAATATAAAAAACCTCGAGTGGAGGAATTTGCCCAAAAATGGATTAAAAGGCAACATCTGTTCATTTCTGGGACATCCAGTCCCACATATCTGTCATCACAGTGTCTACTAACACTAAGTTATTTTACTGGAAAAGGGAACCGGTTTGAGTGCGAGATGTTGCACCATATTATCATGAGAAAATCTCTTCTCAAGTCTTTCGTGACCTTTAGAAGGGCAGTCTCTGTGCTATGATTTTACCTAAAACCAGATTCAAATTTCTCTAACATGCTGTTTTTATCAGTAAAAACCAGCAGCTGATCTAAAGCTCAGAGACTGACCTGAAATTACCAAGGTCAGTGTTAAGAATGAAGAAAAGGGTAAAAAAAAAAGAAACATTTAAAAAAAAAAAGACTGACTGTTCCTCAGGGATCCTCTCCACTGCCCTGAGGGACTGTGGGTAGCAGACATAGCTGGCCAGGGCCTGCATCAGAGAGTCTTTGATATCTGAGGGGAAGAGAGCACAGAAATGTTTAATGCACACACAACACTTAGAACCATTAGACAGACGCTTTTTTTAAGATTAAAAATATCAGATGCAGGACCGATTCCAGCGATGCATTTAATAACAACAGTACAAATAATCTTTATTTGTAGAGCACTTTCCAAAAGTTACAAAGTGCTTCAACAGGGCAACAAAATGAAGAATCATGAGATGGAGTATAAAAGGGGGTTGAAAACATTAAAGTAAAAAGTCAAATAAAATCATAGACTCTGTGATAAAAGTATGTTTTAAGAGGCCGTTTAAGAGAAGTCACTGGCTTGGAGGCAGGTCCTTGATCTTACAGGAGAAAGAAAAGAAATGTTCACGCTGCGCTTGTTTGGGCACCAGAATTTCTAGTGAAAACTTTTCAAAGTGGTCTATTGTTTGTAGAAGTCAGGATGTGCTTTGTTTACCAGCCGCACAACCACATCTGAACTATGACCAGCACATGGAGCATTAGATGAGTCCGAGGCAGCGTTGACCAGCAGATCAGAGACACAGTTTGGAGTCCACCTTTTTCCCAGCTGTTGCTGTGGTTAACGAGGGCTCTGGTCCATTAC